>NC_064866.1:41481593-41509093 GCF_024139225.1 Suncus etruscus | reverse complement strand
AGAGATAGAAAGAAAGAAAGAAAGAAAGAAAGAAAGAAAGAAAGAAAGAAAAGAAAGAAAGAAAGGAAGGAAGGAAGGAAGGAAGGAAGGAAGGAAGAAAGGAAGGGAAGGAAGGAAGGAAGGAAGGAAGGAAGAAAGAAAGGAAGAAAGGAAAGAAAGAAAGAAAGAAAGAAAGAAAGAAAGAAAGAAAGAAAGAAAGAAAGAAAGAAAGAAAGAAAGAAAGAAAGAAAGAAAGAAAGAAAAAAGAAAGAAAGAAAGAAAGAAAGAAGAAAGAAAGAAAGAAAGAAAGAAAGAAAGAAAGAAAGAAAGAAAGAAAGAAAGAAAGAAAGAAAGAAAGAAAGAAAGAAAGAAAGAAAGAAAGAAAGAAAGAAAGAAAGAAAGAAAGAAAGAAAGAAAGAAAGAAAGAAAGAAAGAAAGAAAGAAAATCCAAAGAGATAGTTTTAAGGGTTCAATGTGGGACCCAAGCTCAATTTGCTCAATGAACCAATGAAAAATGAAAGAGTTAAGGTTCTCTTTTAACTGAGTTGTCAGGAAACGATACATCAAAGGCAAACTCCTGATAGAGTCATCTTAAGATATCACTGGCCCACTGCTATTTCTTCTGCCCTACATCTCACAATTTTGAAGAACGGTGGCACGTTAGATCAGTATTAATATCACCATTCCATCACCTGGAATGATCAATGCCATCCTGGTGTCGATTCATTCTGTGTCAGACATAGATGGGCAAGAAACAGACACTCCACCACTCAGCATTCATAGCTTACCTGAGTAGAAGTGAAACAGACAATGTTGTCACTTGTCCAAGCATAGAAATCACAAGTAACTTCTGACCCCCCAGTGTAGATTGTGAAGAAGCTACAGGCTTCATCCAATGCACAGTCTGCAAGCACCAAGAAACAGATACCCACCTGGGTCTCAGGTGATTCTGAGCATACATAAACACGTACCCCTAACCCCAATACACTTAACAGAACACATATAAGCATACACAGAGATATAAAAATACACAAAAATATTGAGTGCAGACATGCAAGTGCATAGAGAAATACACAACTCTGCATAGAAATACATGCAAACACATGTACATTCAAATACATACACAAGGGAGACATTTATTGAGTTCACTTTGCTAAATGCTTGCCATATGAAATTATGGTTGCCATTTCAAAGATGAGGGATTTGAAGCCCGGCTCAGAAATTTAGCTCGCACTAGGCGGGAGATCATACTCTCAGAGAGATCAAGGGAATCTTTTGCTCGTGTTCTATGAGATGTACAAATCTCACTGCTCTGTAGATAGTCGGGCTCACTGCATTTATCAAGTAAATTGAGTAACTATTAAAATAAACAAGATTTTATTCAACTATGCTATATGTGTCAAGAATATATATGAAGATTTACCTATAGAGAACTAACAACCTGTCTGGAAAAAAAAAAGACTTCAGAAGAAAAATGTAAGTTAATCTATTTAAAGAAAAAAATCTATACACTAATCATAACAGAGCACTCTCATTTGTAGTGCTCTGACTGAGTCTTTCATTGACATGTCCCCTAGCTAGATGGTGGCAAGGAGTCTTACAGAAAGCTTTGGAACCGAGTTTCTAGGCTGTACCTCTATTTTCCAGTAGAGCAGCAGGTGAAATTCACTTCTACCTCGTAACTGATATGTTTTTATTTTATCTAGCTGGACATAAAGCATGTCTTTATGAAGATCAGTCTTTGTGTGTTAAGGTGGTCTTCTGGGGTTTCCTCATGACCTTCTGATGTTAACTCAGCAATGGCTGCAATGCCCTCAAACACTTAACACTAACAGGTAAGTAGCATTCTTTTATCCACAAACTTCCCTACCCATTCAGAACCCAAAGTGAATCATTCCTATGGCCTCTGCCCTTAAAGTCCTCGTCTTCCTTCCACTAAACTAATCTCTGCTTTAGGGCTCTGGGACAAATTAAGCCAGAACAAAAAATGTTCTAGGTCAGTATCAATGACCAGCACCTTAAACTCTAGCTGAAGGATTGACCTAAAAACTGGGCTACTACCTCATCGCCGAGTGCGGTTATACTTTCTACTCATGTAGATTCTTGTAGAGTTAGTTCTCTAGATCATATTTCTCAACAGGGGCCATATTTTGACCCTCCCTGTGAGGTTAACAAGTAGGATGGGAAAAGGGAATACACGAACCAAGCGAAGTTTCATGCCATGCCCCCAATTTTGTGTGCATTTTCAGTGCCACCTCAGAATATTTTGGAGACCCAGTGGGGATGATATGGTCCCATATGAGAAATATTGCTCTTGATTGCCTAATTTTTACCAGTCTCCTTTCCCTCAACATTTTCTATCTTTACCAGTATATAAGATTTTCAAATAGTCCTTTTAGAGATCATAACATTTTTTGGTAAATAAATACATTTTTCATATTCCTTCTAAAGGTTTTCAGATCATAGAGTATTCAGGTTCACTTTGAGTAATGGGAGAAAAACCACCTAAGGGTTATTCTCAGAAGATGGGTATAATTCCTAAAGTAATGAATTATTTGGTCTTTTATTTCTGAGCCTCCCTAAAAATAGGCTGTGAGGATCTCTTAAGCACTTGCAGGTACATTAGCATTTAAGCCCATAGCCTTGTGCTTGTTGGGCATCTTAAGATACTGAGCCATCCTTTGGTTTTCAATGTCTCCCAACCTAAAAATTGAATATATTGAATGACATTTTCCTGAGTCCTATAATGTAACTGTGTTTGGAGATAACATGTTAAAAGAAGTCATTAATTTAAAAACAAGAGGGGCCTAGGAAGTTTCACAGAGATCAGGACCGTGTGCTATACAGGTATAGGGCATGTGCTTAATTTATTTCCTGGCCCTACAGTACTGCCAGAAATAGCCCTAGTGACCTCAAAGTGAGTTGGTTATGACTATTTGAAATATATGGTCTATGACCACTGGATGCCCCAATACTACCAGAGTGTATGCTCTAAAAAAAAAAAGTCATTAGAGTAAGACCTAGTCTACTGTAACTAGCAATTTATGATAGGGGGCAATTAAAACAAAGACACATAATGAGAAGGCCATGTGAGGACACAGGGAAGATTTCAAAAAATCTACAAGCTAGAGAAAGTCTCAAAATAAACCAATGTTGCCAACAACTGGATCTTAGCCTTCCAACCATCAGACTATAAGAAAATTGAATGTCTGAAGTAAAACATCCCCATTAGATCTATAATTTTTTTCTAACATAGACCATTCTGCTCTCTTTTCTTGAATGAGACATCATTGTCCTAGACCTTTCCTAGATGATCTTGCTCAAATTGCTGCATATTTCCTCTCACTATTGTTTAAGCATGGATTCTAGTCTGGTTGGCTAAACCAGTACTCTATAGTTGGTTGGCGCTACAGGAAGATAATTCCCTTTTTTTTTAAATTTTATCCCCCAATTCACAATACAGACCAGACAAAGGGTCTGTGTTGAGGTGTATATGGGGTGCATTTACTGTACCTCTCTTTCTATACAGTCAGTGTAAAGAACACAGACTGTGGTAAGAATTGGGAGGCCTTAACTTTTCTTTTCTTTTTTGTATTTTTAATATATATATGTATATTATATATATATATATATATATATATATATATATATATATATATATATATAAATCCTTCACCAGTGCAACATTCCCATCACCAAGATCCCAAGTGTCCTTCCTCCCCACCCCACATCGGCCTGTACTCTAGACAGGCTTTCTAAGGAAAGACAATTTCCTTCCGTATTCTCTTCTATTTATCCCTACTTTATTTGTACACTAGAGAGATACATTGTAAATACTGAAGTGAAAATAGTTGGTGTGAGTTAGTTCTCAGAGAGGTTTTGATCCAGTACATCTTTCCCTGATGTTTTAGTGCTTAATTTGATTTGTATTGCCAAGAATATATTTATAAGCCATTATTCTGGTGCCCCTTACCCCACCAGCCTTTACCTGCCAAGCACTGCATCAGTGGAGACTCAGAGCCAAAAACTTTGGACTTGACCACCATTGCAGCATCAGAACTGAAGATTACTTTAGATTCTGGAAGCCGCTCAAACTTTTGCATCACTGAAAAAAAAAAATGTTGTAAAATTTCACTAGAAGGATATAGGACATCTCCCAAGAAGAGAATTAGGTTAAGAAATCACTTCCTGTCTCCTCTTAAGATTGCCTCTATTTAAAAGTGATAGCATAATTTATCCTGGTTCCCTCTGTCATTTTTCCCATTACCAGGAAGCAAAAACATTTAATATATGTTCATTTATTACAACTTCTTTTCTTCTCTTTCTCTCTCTTTTTTGTTGTGGGGTTAGGCCACACCTGACAAGCGCTGAGGGGTTACTCTTGGCTCTGCACTCAGAAATCACTCCGGGTAGGCTCACAGCATTGTATGGGATCCTGGGGATCAAACTTGGTTTAGTCACATGCAGGACAAATGCCCTACCTGCTGTGCTATTGCTCCATTCTTTTTTTTTATGTAGATTTCCCTGCATTTATTTTCCCTGTCCATATTTTTAATGCTAATTGTGTCTCAAGTGGTCTTTTCATAAACATTTTAAAAATTATTTCTAGAAGTAAGTTATTCTTAAAATATAAATAAGTTGCATATGGGTTACTGTAAATTTGAAAGTGTGTTATGTTTATCAGGAATATTTTGACAACATTTGTATAAATATGTTACTAACATCTGTCTTTTAATTATCATCAATAGATTTGGCGTCCTACTTTATAAGAATAGCATAGTTATATGTTATCTGAACTAGATATACACATATAATAGATATGTGAGTAGATAAATGTAAGACTTAAGCTTTTATTGGTGTGTATTACATCATAAAACAGTGTTTCTCAACTTCCATAGTCAGAACAAAAATGTTTCGAGGGGCTCATGTTGAGAGAGAGCTTTGTCAATGCAATAAAAAACATAAATGTAAGTCCTCATTTTTTAATAATAGAAAACAAATCTAATTTTGCAAGGAAGTTCTTTCATCTAGATTATTGAGGTTGCAAATTTGTGTGTTCAATCTATCATCAATCTTCTTGTTTTACTTTATATCTTTTTCTTTTTATATACCCCAAGGATCTTGTTACTAAGGCCTGTAAGAACAAGTTCAGCAAACACTCAGCTACTATCTATAGTTCCTAAATGTTGACTATATAGGCCAGAAGTTCACAATTTTCTAGGAAGTTACTATAAATTTAAGTTTTCCAAATAACTTTATAAATCACAATGCTTTAAATTTAAAAAAAATAATGATTGGTGTTGAGACATTGTTATGTGTAAATGAATAACTTTGTAAGTCACAAAGCTTTAAATTTAAAAAAATTAAAATTTAATTTTAAAAAAGTTTAAATTCCAATAAAAGTTCCTCCAGAAGCCAAAATTGCAGTAGAAAGCCAGGTATTTTTCACCCAAAACATGATCTTAACATTACAATGAACTGAAATGAACTGAAAATGATAGCATGCATTTCAAATTTATACTTTATTGCTGTAATAACTCCACGTGTTATTTATTTATTAGCAGACACTTATAAATGTCTTAAAGTATAAGGGTCAGCATAAAAGCACAGAACTCTATTTAATCATAATTACTGCACAGAATGTCATGGCTATACATATGTTTGTCTCTAAGACAAATACAATGTTCTAATATTTGAAGTTTCACAAACTAGGATAATGACAGATGTTTGTTTCTTCTCATGGATGCCAGGAAGGAAGGAAGGAAGGAAGGAAAAGGAAGGAAGGAAGGAAGGAAGGAAGGAAGGAAGGAAGGAAGGAAGGAAGGAAGGAAGGAAGGAAGGAAGGAAGGAAGGAAGGAGAAGGAAGGAAGGAAGGAGAAGGAAGGAAGGAAGGAGAAGGAAGGAAGGAAGGTAGGAAGGAAGGAAGGAGGAAGGAAGGAGGGAGGAAGGGACAGAGGGAGGGAGGGACAGAGGGAGGGAAGGAGGCAAGGAGGGAAGGAGACAGGGAGGAAGGGAGGGAGGAAGAGAGGGAGGGGCGGGGAGGGGAAAGGAAAGGAAAGGAAAAAGGAAAGGAAAGGAAAAAGGAAAGGAAAGGAAAGGAAAGGAAAGGAAAGGAAAGGAAAGGAAAGGAAAGGAAAGGAAAGGAAAGGAAAAAGAAAAAAGGAAAGGAAAGGAAAGGAAAGGAAAAAGAAAAAAGGAAAGGAAAGGAAGGGAAAGGAAAGGAAAGGGAAAAGGAAAGAAAAGGAAAGGGAAAAGGAAAAGCAAAAAAAGGAAACAGAAAAGAAAGGAAAGGAAAAGGAAGGAAAGGAAAGGAAAGGAAAGGAAAGGAAAGGAAAGGAAAGGAAAGGAAAGGAAAGGAAAGAAAAGGAAAGGAAAGGAAAGGAAAGGAAAGGAAAGGAAAGGAAAGGAAAGGAAAGGAAAGAAAAGGAAAGGAAAGGAAAGGAAAGGAAAGAAAAGAAAGGAAAGGAAAGGAAAGGAAAGGAAAGGAAAGGAAAGGAAAGGAAAGGAAAGGAAAGGAAAGGAAAGGAAAGGAAAGGAAAGGAAAGGAAAGGAAAGGAAAGGAAAGGAAGAGAGGACAGGGGAAGGAGAGGGGAAAGGGGAGGGGAAAGAGGAGGGGAGTGGAGGGAGGAAGAGGGATGGAGGAAAGAAGGGAGAAAGGGAGAAAGGGAGGGAGGGAGGGATGGAGGAAGGGAGGGAGGGAATAAGAAAGAAAGGAGGGAGAAAAATAACTAAGATTTCTATAAAATCAAAAAAAAAAACTGGAGGAAAACATTAAGAAGATGGTGCACTTCCAAAAATATGCATATATCCCTGAGCATTTAACGTGGTTCATACAACCGGGCACAGGTCAACACAAAACAGAATTAGAAAAATGAATCTGGGGTTAAAAGGAAGAGAAAGTTAATATATCTCTATTAGCCAAGTTGAAACAAAATCTGCGAGTAAACAAAGTGTTTCCACAGGCCATATGAAAATAATCAAGGGGACCACCTTGAAGCTATAGTAGGAGGGAGTTAACAAGGGAGGCAGCAGACAGAGGGGAAAGAGACGCAATTCCAGAACAGCTCTGAGTTCAAGTCCTGATGCAATGTTCTCCCTACTCTTTACCAAATGTGTGGCCTTGGGCAGGTTTAAAAGCTAGTTTCTGAAAGTTAGTTTCCTTACATACAATCACTAGGAATACTTGACTCTCAATAATGACCTATTTCATACCAGGTTCTCTTGCTTCTTGCAGAGAAACTTAGCTAAGTATTAGGGCTCATTAAATTGGCTTCAGGAATTTAGACGGCTTCAGGCATTTAGATGACAAATACTCTTATTTGGTGGTGATATTTTGGAAATGATTTTGAAGCTCAAATAAATAAAATAAAATAATTTATTCAGTCAACAAACACCAACTACCATGCAACAGAAAAGTGAGAAAGATCTCTATTCTCGAGTAGACTAAAAAGAATAGACTCCAAGGACAGTTTAGGATAGACAGTTTTACTAAATTCAGTATATTCAGAAGGCAATGCTGGGCTGTTAGGGACTAAAAAAATATACCTCCATTTATCCTAAAACAGGAAATTAGTTATCTGGGGTGGGAGGGTCAGAAATATAGTACTACGTCTCCCCAAGTGTTTTTAAGCCCAGGAAGGACCTGCTAGTGCTTCAAATGAGAAAGCAACATTCCATAATAACTTTTGACAAGTTTCCTAGAAACCCTAGCATCAAAATCCAACTTGACTGAAGTGTGCAATTACTAATAGAAAAAAGGCTTTAAAAAGCTACAATTAAACTGGATGCACTGGTCCCCATCTAGAAGTCCAATCTATATTTAAAATCAGATCCTGCAAGTCACAAGACAGAATGGTTCCCCTGTCTGAGCTCCCTGGACCCACTATTCTCTACTCAAGTCCCCTTGCCTAGGACCTCTTGTTTTGTCAGTCCAGACTCCTCAAAACAACTTCTATAAAGTTTTCAGTTATGGCCCATAATTGGGACTTGGCAGTGGTTTCCCATAACAGAACCAATGAAGAGTTTTATAGAAGATTTTACAAAGAGGAAAACCTTGTTTAATAATGAGGCTGAAGCTTCACTGAAGAGGATCGAGACTGGAGCAAACAGAGCAGTTCAGAAGCCACAACCATAATCCAAGGAGTTGACCACCATGGTCTGTGCAAAGCAGGTGGGAAAGAGCAAATCTCCACTAGTCCCTGTGGCACAAGTTAGGTAGGTAGGTAGGTAGGTAGGTAGGTAGGTAGGTAGGTAGGTAGGTAGGTAGGTAGGTAGGTAGGTAGATAGATAGATAGATAGGTAGGTAGGTAGATAGATAGGTAGGTAGATAGGTAGATGATAGATAGATACATAGATGATAGATAGATGATAGATAGATAGATAGATAGATAGATAGATAGATAGATAGATAGATAGATAGATAGATAGATAGATAGATAGATAGATAGATAGATAGATAGATAGATAGATAGATAGATAGATAGGTAGGTAGGTAGGTAGGTAGGTAGGTAGGTAGGTAGGTAGGTAGGTAGGTAGGTAGGTAGGTAGGTAGGTAGGTAGGTAGGTAGGTAGGTAGGTAGGTAAATAGTTAGGTAGATAGGTTGGTAGGTAAGTAGGTAGATAGGTAGATAAGTAGGTAGGTAGGTAAATAGGTAGGTAGGCAGATAGGTAGGTAGGTAGGTAGATAGATAGATAGATAGATAGATAGATAGATAGATAGATAGATAGATAGATAGATAGATAGATAGATAGATAGATAGATAGATGATAGATAGATAGATAGATAGATAGATAGATAGATAATTAGATAGATAGATAGATGATAGGTAGGTAGGTAGATAAATAGTTTGATAGATAGGTAGGTAAGTAGGTAGATAGATAGGTAGATAAGTAGGTAGGTAGGTAGGTAGGTAAATAGGTAGGTAGGCAGATAGGTAGGTAGGTAGGTAGGTAGGTAAGTAGATAGGTAGGTACATATGTACATAAGTAGGGAAAGTAATCAAATGATTATCAAATGATTAAAGAAGTTATTCTGTTGCTAGGCCCCAAACTGCCCAAACCCATGAAGATCAGACTCTCTTTGGTGGTGTGGGAAGCTAGGCCTGATAGAACTGTTGAATTTCTGACCCATCAAAGACTTGTCCCTTTGAGTGAGAAGCTTTAGGAGGTCCATATAAAACAAACAAAAAAAATTACCCAAAATTCCAAGTCCTTTTCTCTTAACAGTGCCCTTCCAACTATTTACATCAAGTACTTGCATGGAAAACCTCAAATGTGGATGGATTTATTAAAAAAATTAAAAGTAAAAAAAAGAACTTTGCAAGAAGCACACATTCCTATTCTAAAGTCACTTGGGATATGTAATTTCTTTTAACTTTACATGATTTTTTTTCTTTGTTGTTGTTGTTGTTGCTTTTTTATTTTTTTATTTTTTTGCCACAACCAGGCACGGTTAGGGGTTACTCTTGGCTCTGCATTCAGAAGTCATTCCTGGCAGGCTTGAACCATATGGGATGCCGGGGATTGAACCTAGGTCTGTCCTGGGTTGACTGCATGCAAGGCAAATTGTCCTACTGCTGTGCTATTGCTTCGGCACCATAATTGTTTTCTTTTAATGTTGAACCTATTTTCCTCTTTCTGTCTCCTATGCTCAAAATAAAATTATTCTACTTCACTATTCCACTGCTGCTGAAATTATTTTCTGACTAGGTAGATGATGAACTTGGATGATTTTCCTTTTCCTGAAGACAGCAGATCCTTGCTGCAGCCTGAGACTCTGGCTACCTTATGAACTCAGGTGGTTTGTATCAGCTCCTGTGCTGTGTATATTCAGTGGAGCTCGGCGCATATTTATGGGTTAGTACTGGGACAATGGAGTTTACACAATGCAGTTTCTCAGTGTCTCCCACCTAGAGGAGACCAGAATGAATCAAGCAGAAAGGCACTCACTCCACTGGAGGAAGTATATGACCAATTCCTCTGCATTTTGCTTTTTCTCAAGAATGAAGCCTCAAATTTAAGAGAGCAATTTCAATTCCACACCCTAATTTTGAGAAGATTCTGAGAAGAGGGGGCCCAGCTTCTTAACTTGGAACCCACCCACCCCCACCTTTTCACAAAGAGGGACTTAAGCTTCAAGCCTTACATGATAAGACCAGTCTTCTGGACCCAATCTGGAGACTAAACATCAGCTTAGTTCCTCAAGGAGGAATCAGAGCAATTGGCAGAGCTGAGCTCTGACTCCTAAATGATTTTGCGGCAGCTGATTAAACTGTCTTTTCTGCTACAGATGAACATGCGGCAAAATAAATGCTTTACAAAATGCAGATTATAATTCTCAAAGATGAGACACTGACAAGTCTGTACCAGTGCTAGAACCTATAATTTCCCACCAGTTAGCTGATGATCCCAGCTCAGCCAGGAATCACCAGGTCCTGTGCTTCTCTACAGTTTCCCCTCATTTCATTGTCATGATCGACCGCCATCTTTCTACTCATCTCCATAAGCACCTGACAGCTGGCTCCCCAGGCTTCTATTTCTGCTCAAGAGGTGGCTCCCCAGGCTTCTATTTCTGCTCAAGAGGTGGGACTGTGGGAAAAAATAGGAATAACAAGGCTTTCATTGGATTTGTGGTTTATCCTCAGGGACCAACACACTATAGTCCTTGGAATTTCTTAGCTCTTTGCTCGAGTAGGTAGAATATTGTTTTGAGCATTGGAAAATGAGCATTTCTCACATAGATTTTATGGAATGTGTTGACATTAGCTTCACAAATTCCTCTGCAGAGTTGGCTGGTTATGGGTGCCAAGTGTATCATGTGATTGTTGTGCAAGAGGGCACTGAAAGTGCAGTTGTTTAAATCGGAAGCAGATAAATCTTGGTAGAAGCAGGTTGGTGGGATAGATAAAATCAGTTTTGCTGTCAGATACATGCCAGTTCAAATGACATTCTACGTGATACAGAAAAATCACTTATATATCCTTTTCATCAACTAAATTATTTAGGATAATAACATGTACCCATTAGTATTAGGTCTCCAATTGTGGCAAACCTGTGCATTGTACTGGTAACAATCTGTGGCTGGTCATTTGGAAGTAATTTATTTTGTTTAATTAAAAAGGTTAATTTCCAAGGTTCTGCTAAGTAATTTTTTTCTGTGATTACCTATATAAAATGTACGTAATAAACCAACATATGTCAGGTCCTTCCCTGACAAAGAAACGTTGACACTTGAATATCTGCCAAATGTGCAGAGCTAAAATCTATGGCCCTCAACAGAAAGATGACTCTAATGAAAAGGAGGTACAGACACAAACTTAAAGGAAACCAGAAAAAAGAGCCCTCCAGACTATTTTGATCTGTTTCTCATGTCACAGACAATCAAGAAAATCCTCTGGTTTTGCTGAGATGCCCATTACCTCCACCAGACACCACAAAGCTAATGCATTCAATTTCCCTATGAGCAGGCATCAATATTCCCATTTTGCAGCTCAAGAAATGATTCCAAGTGTAACTTGATTACCACACTATATGACCAGTAAAAGGGTCCACTAAGTTTGAGAGAATTCTGATTTCTTTTCCATCAGCGCAGTTATTGGAATTGATAGTTTGTTAGTCCATTTCTACTGTGTCACAGAATATTCTTCATCGCTATCTGGTGACATTGAACCACATTGACTCTAGCAGCAGACATGGGGTCTGAGGATTAGAGAAAGTTATTAGGTTGTTTTGAGTTTCCAAGAAAGTAATCAATGGAGAAATACTGACCCTCCTGTCTTCATACAACATCCCAGTAAGAAAAGTATTAATCAGATTTTTAGAAGTTGCCCATGAAAATGGGTGAGGGGGAGGATTGATGCAGTGATGCGAGAACTTCTATAAATATTAGTTAAAATTTCTCAAGCATTTCTAAGGTGTTTAGGAGTTCATGATACCGGAAACTTTCTAATGATTAAAAATTAAAAGATATATGGGCCTAAAGATAGATGTACACTGGGTACTTGTCTTGCACATGGTTGCCCAGATGTGATTCCGAGGACACCATATGGTCATTGAGCCCCACCAGGTTTATCCCTGAGTGCAGAACAAAAAGTAAGCCTTGAGCACAGCTGAATTTATCCCCAAAAAGAACCCTTACCCCAAAAACAGAAATGAAAAGAGATAGCAAAGGGCTATTTCTGGATCTCGGTGTTAACTACTTCTTCAACTCTTAGCTTAATTTATTTTATCATAAAGTTTGGTAATAAATGCGTCTCTCCCATTCTAGAAAACCCTGGAGAGCAAGTGCCCATTAGAAGATGGATTGAACCAGCAGCACATACTTAGACACTGGGAGTCTGAGAGGGGGGCCTCTGTTTCTGACCCTGGCAGCTTCTGCCCCTCGATGTCCACACAAAAGGTCTTTCCACTGTCTCTGTCCCTCTGGATGGCTTTATACTGACCATTCTGGTCACACTGCAGGCCAGCTTCATTCATCTGACAGTCGGTGACACCTAGAACCAAGAGAGAGAAACAAACATCAACACCATGCCTCCTACTAGACTCCTTAGTCACTGGCTAGATGTCTAAGTCACCTGACCCAAAAACTCACTTTGAAATGTTTCAGCCTCCATTCTGTCTAAGGACATTACCCAGTTTCCCTACTACTGGATTACTAAGGCCCTTATGACTGGTTCACCCATGTAGCTGTGGCATGTGCCCTGAATTTTCATCCCCTGTTGTGCTTGCTCAGTGTGATTTCTGATGGTATTGGGTGAAAGAGAGAGCTCATTGATTTGTCTCCATGTACACATTTTTCTCTAGCCTTACAGGAGTTGAGTTAACTGTTCTCAGTCTAGCAATTCTCACCTCATTTCCTCAGGGAAGCCTACTGACCCGCTGACACCCAGCTGTTACTAGCAACACACACCTCTCCTCAAAGCATGCAGCTCTGTAGTGACTGTTTCCATTGGTTTGTGGGAATGAATAGTTGGCAACTGTTTCTCACTCAGTAGAATCTCAAAGCTATCAGGGACCTGGTGTGGCTGTTTCTTATCCCTGTGGATGTTTAATTCTAAACACTCAATACAAGTGACTATTCTCCCCCCCCAAAAAAACTACTCCTAAACTCTATTCCTGGGCTCAGGTTTTGCCTTGTTCCCCAAAGTCCCATTTCCACCTGGCCCCTAGATAGTTCACATTTATATCTCACTAACCGCTATAACTAATATATCATCATTGCTTTACTAACTACAATCAATTATATTTATACAATTGATATTTTCTTCTTCCATCAAATCCTAAGTTTCTTGAGGTAGGGAATACATTTTTGCTTTTTTTATGACAATAAATATTTGACCCAAAGAAGGTGCTTAACCAAATTTTGGTGAATGATGTCAAATGGAATTGCTTTTACTTGTGCTTATTTTTTCAGGTCTGGGAAGTAAGATTTAGTAAAATCCATAACCTAAACCCTAATTTAATTAATTTTATGTATTTTAAAATCTTATACGATTATATATGTATGGATAAGTATGATTATCCAATCATATTTTTATGCATGCTTCATTTAATAATTTTTTGCAGAGTGCTTACAAAGATTTCTTTTAAAATCAAATGCTTTGGTCTGCAGCTGCCATCCCTGAAGCCCCCAACTGTGTCCTCCCAGGAGAGGTTTGTAGGAATGCCTGTTCACTCTCAGTCTCCCAAGCCTCTCAGACGTTACTTAGCTCAGTGGGTGTGGGGCACAGGGTCTCATGAGACCTAATTTAAACACCAGGAGCATGTATAAATGAGCCCTCCCCCAACCCATGTCCCAGGAGCCTCCAGCCCATTCACCCCCAGTCTCCCAAGGCTCTCGGACCCTAGCACATAGCATGGGTGGGACACAGGACATTTCAACTTATAACAAACAATTTTTGGCATATCGGTCCTAGCATTTCTTTCTCTTTGAAAATATACAACCCCAAACCAGAAGAACAACCCAATGAACTAATTTGCAATATTTGTATCTTACTTGCATAACTTCGCTTACCTAGAAAAAATAAACCCTAAAATAAATATACCTCTAACCACCTCTTCTACAAACAGTTAAACTACTTTTTTAAACACCGTGATACTTCAGCACCTCCAACCCACCAAATGCAATGAACAATGGGGAAACTAAGGAAGACACCTGGTGCAACTGGGGATATAGAGAAAAATCCTAGCAAAAATGCCAAGTTCTCCAAAATGCATAATCTTTCTATATAAAGACCTCAAATCAGCATGTAATGTCTTAGCAATGGACATCAAGGAATCACTAGCCTGCAGAATTAAGAAATTCATAGATGAGCAATTCAATCAACTCAAAGAAGAACTCTATCAGAAGATGAGAAAATCCAAACAAATGGAAATAAGGGAACTGAAAAAACATGCTAGCAAGCCATAGTAGTAAATTACACACACGGAGAATCACATTATTGAGCCTGAAGACAAAACACAAGCCAGCAACAACAACAAAGTCAATAAAGAAACACGCAAAACATTGGAAGAAAAGATAAGGGAAATAATGAACAGAGACAAAAGATACGATCTATGATTTATATGAATACCAGAAGGGTAGGGAAAAGGGAAGAACAAATAATGAAGGAGATAATAGCAGAGAACTTTCCCAATCTCTGGAAAGAGGCTACTGTACAAATCCAAGAGGCAAAAAGATAGCCAAACAAAATAGACCCTACCAGAATAACAAGACATATAGTAATCCAAAGGGAAAAAAGCAAAGAGAGAGAGATGAGCTCTTTAAAGCAGAAAGGGAAAAGAAAAACCTCAAGTATAAAAGAAAGAACATAAAAATCAATCCAGAACTTCCATTTAAAATAATATAGGCAAGAATAGGACGATTCTTTCTATTAGAAGAGGAAAAGAGGAGAGCTTTTCTGCCTGCACATACCAAAGAAAGACAATGTGAGGAAATTAGGAGGAGGAGGCACCTCACCAGCCACTGGGCACACACCCTAGCCCTGATTTTGGGCATTTGACCTTGAGAAGATCAAAATGCTTATTAATGTTTCTCATTAGAAATAAATATTTACTGTTGAGGCCACCCTTTCTGTGGTAACTTGTGGTACAAGTCAGTTACACTCCAACTATGCTTATCTCTAACTAGGCTTATAACCACTTTATTGTGCAACATTATTAGATGCATCTAACAGATGGGGAAGTAGAAATTTAGAGATGCCTGACTAAGATCAGTGTCAGAAGAAGGGAGATAAGGAATAAAATGGTCTAGCTAATGCTGAGCTTCAGTCTCTCTGCCCTGCCATCTCTGTAGGATGCCCTCTCTAAACAAGGATCTGCACACTAAATCCAGATCTTTTCCACAAAACATTGGTCTGGTAGTTTGATTGCATTTCAAGTCATCTCAAATCACAACACACAAATCCAACATGTGTATATTGAGTGTGATGCCCTGTGAAAAATTATTCTTCACTTTTGGTGAACAGTTTCTGCTTCAGAGGAATGTCAAGTGATGATCTAAAAATCCCCCTCACTTTTTTTAATTTTTGAAATTATTACTTTATTTACACTGTTCCTTTAATGAATGAAACCATCATTCCAGGGGCCACAGCAGTGGCAAGGAGCAATAAGGCATCTGCCTTGGCGGGGCTAGCCTAGGACTGACCGCGGTTCGATCCCCTGGCGTCCCATATTGTCCCCTAAGCCAGGAGCGATTTCTGAGCACATAGACCGGAGTAACCCCTGAGTGTCACCAGGTGTGGCCCCCCCAAAAAAAACATCATTTCATGAGAAGAAAAATTGATCTCTCTTGGTTATTTTGAAATTCTATTACCTGTTCATAATTTAAGCAATAAGTCACATTACATCTGGAAAGGCCACAAAACTATGTAGACCTGAGGCAAGAAAAAGAATACAAACTGTGCAATATTAGTGACCATAGGTGGGAAATGTCTTACATTCTCAATCTCGATATGACTCCCTTATGAAAAGCACAAGCTTCAAAATCAAACAATATGAGGATAGAAGGTCAGTGAGGCCCCTTACTGAGTGTCTTGAATAAATCACTTCTGGAAGTTTTAGCCTTCTTCATAAAAAAAAAAAATCAGGTCAAGAATCTATACCCAGAAGGAAGACTTGAAAGAACCGACTGATCCTAGCAGGGTGCAGCTCATAAAAAGGGACGGGCATTTTGATCATTATGCTGTAGACCCTGTTGTTCTCACTAGTGAGCAATTGAGAACAGGCAAGCTCCCCACGCCCACTCCCACCCACACCCCTACACACACCTCTTGTAAAGAGATGCTTCCTGATGCCTGGAAATACGGTTGCCTTCTCCATTTGGTGAAGAGGGTACCATAGGCATCTAAAGTGTGAGGGTCAGTGAAGCTGCTAAATGATCATCCCTTGATGCATATGAAAACCCTCCAAAAGAATAGCCTGTTCCCAAATTTCACTAGTGCCAAATTGATACAACCTGCTGTGCTGTACCATTGCTGTTTTGTAAGGTTTCTCTCTTCTTCTTCTTCTTCTTATTATTATTATTATTATTATTATTATTATTATTATTATTATTATTATTATTATTATTATTTTGGAGTTTGGACACACCTCTGTGTCCTCAGGTGATTCTCTTAGCTGTGAACTCAGAAATCACTCCTGACAGCTCAGGGGAGGGAGAAGATGAGAAACATTGGGAACTGAAAGTGGACCTGATGTACCATTTCTCCAGTCCCAGGTTTCTCTCTTTCAAAGCAAGCCCCAGGGAACTTACAGTGATTCTGGCTGAAGGCGCCCACAGAAAGAGTTGTTCTGCCAATGGGACATGGAATGCAGGCCAGACTACCTGCTTGCTCTTGATAAAATCCAACTGCACAGGGAATACATTGCTCGTCCTGAAAATAGCTTCCTTCAGGACACTTAACTAGAAAAAAAATCAACAGAAAAATGGTGTTAAAGGCACTTGCATCACAATTACAGCTTCAGAAACACAAAATGTGTGGAATCTAAAATCAGTTCAAGAATGCTTTTATTTTTTTTTTATTTCTCTGGCTAACCCGTTGTGTATCAGAGAGTCCTTGGAGAGTGTTCTGAGAAAGGTAGATTTTAAGGTTCTTATTGTCTAGAAACTGAGAATCCAGTTTAATGTGGGTGAAATAAAGCTGAGGATGAGTCCATGTTAGTGAGGACAGACCCTGGGAGGGGAAACACGTCAAACTTCATCCATGAAGAACACGTCAGAGAAGGAGTTAAGCAAAAGAAAATGCAAGTGCAAAATCCTGAGATAAGAATGAGTTTGTGGGAGCTATAGCAATAATACAGTTGCTAGGACACAGCTAACTCAGGTTTGATCCCTGCATCATACATGATTGTCTGAATGCATAGCCAGGAGTAAGCCCAGTATCACTAGATCCGGCCAAATAAAAACAAACAAACAGAACACAAGAACAAATGTGCATTCTTCAAGGAACTGAATGAAAAGCACTTAACACAACCAGTTAATTTTCTAGAGTTTAGTAGACAAAGGGAAGTGTATATTGAGTTGCTGAAGTTGGAGAAGAATTTGAAAGAATGAGAGTATATCTAGTCCTCCAGGACTTTGCTTCCCAAATATAAGGACATGATAGAACAATACACTCTATGGCACAATGCCAACAGTTCAGCCTCACCTAATTTGACATATGTGCTATCCCTGTAATCTCTCTGCTCAGATCTGGGACAAAAATAATACGAGGGAGAAACCCACAGTAGAGGATTTATCAAAAACTCTCACTGTGGGGGAAGAGCATTTTCTTGACTAAAATGCCAAGTCTAACCATGGAAGTCAGAATACACATGTCTTTAGTTTGGATGTCTCATTTATTTCCCTTGTTTCCTTCTGTTAAGCTTTTAGTCTGCTTCCTCTTGGTGCTTTCTGGCCAAGTTCAATCTCTCCACATTCCTCCTGATTTTTTTTCTCATAAAATATGGGCTTAACAGTTATAAATCCAAACATAAGGGGTGAGTAACTCATAAGGAGTTATAAGTTAGATAAGAGGAAACTATGGTCGAAAGATGCATGAATTTAGCCAAAGTACTGCAGATGTCTCAGAGATGGGATGGTGAAACAGTTCTTTCTATTTTTTCTCTTGATACAGAGTTCTGTTCCTTAAGTTTGCAGATACCTTTTGGGACAAATGAGCTGTCACTAGTAAAAGTAGAAATAAAAATTTATTCTTGAAAGCAGTTCCTAGTAACGGGCACTCTTCTATGTACTTTGGGAATTGTATATCTCCATCTAATGCATTATCACATTAATACATGATTCTGGAAAGCTTATCTAAAAGAGATATTGGAGAAATAGAACTTAGTGAATACAATGTACCAAATAACAATGCCAGGTAAAATATAACCCTACAAAAAATCCCATTCCTATTTGACACTGAAAAAAAAAGATTAAGATCAAGATTGACCGAGTCATGAGGTACAAGAAGTGGGATTTGAACCTCATTCTTTCTAAACCAAAATCATTACCCCATCCACCAATTTAACCAACTTTCTGGGCCCAAAAGTAGTAAGTACAAAATTGTGGGACACGTTAGAATAGCATCAATGTGTCAGTGTAGATTTAGCAATGACCATATCGAGGATGTATTTAAACTCTGAGTCAATCAGAAACTTTAAGAAACATCTTGGAAACTTAAAGGTGTGTTTTCCGGTCTGTTCTGCACAATTAATATTCTCCCTCAAAGACCAGAGTTTCATTACTCATATGAGTCAAGTTTTGATCATTTCTAGTATTTTAACCTAATACAGTGACTGGTTTTCAAGTGGTCTTCATATTAATTGCAAAGTAAAACAAAGCCTTCTCAACAAGTCTGAGTTACCTTGCACCCAAAACCTGGGTTACAGGGAAAAGGGCCAAAAGTACAAGCTCAAGTACAAGTTCAAGATCTTTCAATGTATTCTGTCTGTAAAAGGTCTTCTTTGTTTCTGAGGTCAAGAGTTTCTGACTATTACTTGTGTAAGTCAGAATAAGACAGCACCCAAATTATTAATGATTATTATTTATTATTATTCCTTCAGTAGGGGATACTTTCTTGGGTTATTTTTTGGTTTGGGGTCACATCTGGCAGTGCTCAGAGTTTATTCCTGAATGCACTCAGAAACTCAGAAATTACTTATGGTACGCTTGTGGGACTATATATATGTGATGCTGGGAGATCAAACCTGGGTCAGCTATGTGCAAGGCAAATGCCTATCCTCTGTGCTATCTTTCTGAACCTAAGGGGAGACATTTTCAAAGAACTTAGAATTCAGTGACCAAAGATATTTTTCAAGGGTCACATCCAAGACAGCCCCTGGCATTGAGTAAACTCCTGAACATCAGGTATATTCCTGAAGACCCCAGAACTACTGAGCCAGAGAAGCACAAGTCTGGTTGGCTGCAAGTCTAGTCCTTAGAACCAAATGCAAGAACTGGCACTGACCCTCCCATTAAACTCCTCTCTGAAAGTCATTGGGAAAACCCATGGCTTTAGTTCCTTCTTTACAAAAATGAGAAAATTTTGAGTGCCTTGTGGATTTAAATAGCTTTAGGTTATACTCTCCTTCTTGTTAACTTCTATAGTCTACCACAGTGATGACGGACACATTTCTTCTAAAGAAAATTATATGGGAGGAGGAAAATAGTCTTTCATGCCTCAGCTGCTTCTCTCAACTTGAGAGAAGCTTGACTCTAAGCTTGACTCTGTCTCTCTATCAAGGCCCCTGCTGTGTGCCCTGAGATCTCTTCCTCTCTGGTTCCTGACTATCTCTCTGTCTCTGTATCCTGGCATGCTCCTCATAAACTTCTTATAGTTACACAAACCATCTACACTATGTCAAAAATAAAAGCCACATCATTTCATGACCTCTTACTTTGGACCAATCTCCATTTTAGAATGGCCTTCATTATTTTTTGCACCTTTGATGCAAGAGCACACACACATGCATGTCTAAGTATATCCACAGACATGTACTTACAATCACTACGTAATTGACTTGTGTGAGCTTAAAACACTTCTAATTCTTCATACTAGACTTTGTTATCTCAGCAAGCCATTCTTAGTTCCCCTGATTATGATGCAAAAGCCTTTTTCACAGAATATTTATCAGCTGTGTTTCATCTTCCTGTTACCCAATTAGACTGAGAGTTTCTGAAAAGTAGAATTATCATTTCGTCACCCTGAATATATGATATGATTTGATATGGCTATACTTTGATATGTTTGCATGAATCAATAAGGAAAAGAGAAAGGAGAAAAAAGAGCAGAAGTAGGAAAAGATGGGAAAAAACCACAAAATGTTACTTTGAAAAATCAACAAGGAATGGATTATATAAAAGAAAATGAAGTGAATGAACAAAAGTTTCTAATTTTCAGGGTGGAAAATGGAAATTAAGACTGTTTCTAATATTTTCTCTAAAAATCTAATATGGTATGAAGGTTGCACTGCATAATTCTCAGGATAATACATATCTCTGGTTTTGAGTCAAGAGAATGAACATCACTGACTCATAAAAGCTCCAAACAAACTATCTATTTTCCTCCAGTGTCCATTTTCTGGAAAATGGCTGTGTGTTCCCATGAGTCAAGGTAGTGGATATACCCAGCGATCTCTCCCAAGTAATTAGCCTCCAGAGGATCATCCATATCAGCCGTAAGAGATAATAGCACCCAGAAAACTTGCTTCATCTCTACAAGACAATGTTCTTCTTGTAGCCTCACAGCTGTGAACCAGATGTTCTTCAAAAGGAAAAACAGCTGGTAACAAAAGATGCAATCTTCAAGGGTGCTATTTCTCCAAGAACTCTCTTCTTGACAGGGGGTACATGTGATGTAGGGGACAGAATAAATACTTTAGAACTAAGGGTTAGAGTGAGAGTATACAGAGCACCAGGTGCTTGCCTTGCATATGGCTTACACAGGTTTGATATCTGACCTTATATATGATACCGCAAGCAGTGTCAAAAGTAAGTCCTGAGTGTGGAGCCATGAGTAACCCACTATTTGTACTATACTTCCACATATGGAAATAGTTGGACTCTGGACTTGAACTCATCTTCTGTCTGACTCCTAAAATAATTTTCTACTAAAGGTACATCCTGTATTTCCCAGGATGTCTAAATTATACTATACAATTAATAACACTTGTTTTTCTGTACCAGAGTGAATTTAATAAGACTCTGTCTGTACAAGAGATTCAATTATGACTAGATAATATCATTAATACCGAAACAAAATATTTTTGAAAGTTCCATTCTAGACTTTTCTAATCATCTCAAGCAAGAGAGTGTCTAAATGATTTGACCATTTTTTTAGATTCAATAGAAAACTGCCAAGTTGAAAACCAGAGTTTAGGTTTATTTTGCACTAGGATTGTCAAATTATAGCCCCTAGCCCTAACTCAGGTTTGTTTGTTTGTTTGGCAACTAAAGTTTTTTAGACAACAGCCATGTTCTGCTTCCTTTAATAGATGGAATCATTAAAATGAAAGTAAATGATTTGTAAACTTTAAAATAATTACTATCTGGGCCTTGGTAATAAAAGGCTGGCAACTTCTATTCTAGAGTAAGAGTGCTTGCATTCTACATCTTCCCCAGCCTCAAACTTGAGGCTGCTGTGGTCTATAAATTATTTGTTACCCCAAAATCAAACTCTGATTCCTAGTGCCTTAAGTGATTGCTATACTATTGGCAGACTATTTATGAATGCAGAGGCTATAAAAACACTAATTTGTTATGGTCACTTCTGTGTTCTATAGACTTTGACTTAGTATACATAATGAAATAATAATCTCACATTTAGCAAATATTAAATTGTTCCTTTGGGGACAAAAAGGAGAAATTTTGAGGGGATTATGATAATAGAAATAAGGAACTGGGGGCTTGAGCAATAGCACAGAGGATAGGGCATATGTCTTGCACGTGGCCAACCCGGGACTGATCCGGGTTTGATTCCCGCCATCCCACATGATTCCCTGGGCCTGCCAGTTGTGATTCCTGAGCAGAGAGCTAGGAGTAATGCATGAGCAATGCCAGGTATGACTCAAAAACAAAACAAACAAAACAAATAAGGAACAAAGGGAAAGATAATTACTGAATAGTTTTATACCTAGGGACTATAAATGCCTAAAGTCAATGACCGGCATCAGACAATAAAACCAACTCTGAAACTCATGAAAACTATAGTGGCTACCAGAGGTAGAGTGGAGTGATGGAGAGAGAAACGGATAGACGTCTTTGTGGCACTGAGATGGCTTTGGTGGTGTATACATATCCAGAGGTGTGAAGATGAACTCTTAGCATTTTATAATACACTAGATCTATGAGGAATCAATTTAAGAGACAATTTTTTTCCTAAGTAAAAGACTGGCCTCTTCGTTGATTTTTTCCCTCCTGTTTCTCTAATGGACTCTGCTACCTGCCCTGGTAGCTTGATATAATCATCTACTAATCCATCTTCTTATAAAGAAGCTTGAGAATAGGGTTTTCAGTCCAGTTTTACAGACCTGAAATGCCCCGACTTTCTCTCCTTTCTAGAGAATGATATTTGCTAAAAGCACAGAGTTAATTCAGCTCCTTTGAACTTGGCCCTTGGCTACGGCCCATCATTATCTCTGGCTACTCCATTTACTGGTTTCGTACTTTAGAAACTGCATTAGGTCAGTGAGCTTCCACATGCTGAAGACTATATTAGCTAGAAAATGAGGCTTTTGGTCCTCGCTCTACCCAACACACACACACACACACACACACACACACACACACACACACACACACACACACACATTCCCTGACAGTGGAAGCCAGAGCTTTTGTGATAAATCTAAAACACAGCCATGTTTGTACTAGGAACCGGCACTATTGGATCCTACTGCAATTTCATATATTCTTCATTTAGGATAGCTCTAGGGAGGTGAATATGATGAACTCTGGCTCTGGAGCAACTCCCTAAAGGAAGCCAACTCTCTGGATATTAGGTTTTGTGAACCTAAGTTTCTCCATTCAGTCCTGCTCTGGACACTACAAAAGCATGATTTCATTTCATCAGAGCTTCCATCTTTTCATCTGCCCAATGGAGTTTGACAGTGACAATGCCCTCCAATGTGGTTTTTGTGAGTTATGAATTTTCAAAGGTATAAAGTACAAAGTCTTATATACATCATAGCAGTAAAGGCTGGTATCTATTTCCTGTGTTTGAACTTAAATTCAGTGTGTAGTATATAATTCAGCATGGATTTCCTAAAAAGAATAAGCAGATAGCTTTTGCTTGGCAAGCAATAAAAATAGTGGGGTAGGGTGGGGAGAGCAACTAAGACAATTTTTTCCCTACTGCTTAAAACTAATGATTTTCTGATTCATGCCACGTGAGTCAATGATTTCTCAACATGAAACCATAATAGATTCTGGAGTAGACAGAACAATGATTCTTAGAGGACCACACCTTAGGCCCTGGAACCCATGTCTTAGGCCACATGACGAGGGAAACTGAGGACATAAATAAAAAGGTCATTATTAGTTGACCTTATGAGATGCAGAGCCTGTAGAATAAGCTTCCAAAAGAAAGAGAAAGCTATCTAAAACTGTGTCTTTGAAAAATGGTCAGAGAGCTATATCACTGCTGGGTTGGAAGGTGAAGGAAGAAAGGCATGAGCCAAGATGGGAGGGAAACAATCTGAAGCTAGAAAATGCCAGGAAACATGCCAGCCTTGGTCTCTGATAGCAGGCATTTTAGCCTACTGGAACTCCATTTTATCCCTGTGGGCCTACATCAGAGTGTACCCTTTAGAACTGGAGGATAATACGTGTGTGCTGCTTTTAGCCACTACATTTGTGGTTGTTTGTTATGGTAGCAACAGAAAACACATGCAGCTTCCATTCAAGAATTTGCCACTGATTTCTAATGAAAACAACTTTCAAGGTTGCTTATGATTAAAGGCAAGAGTTGTTTCTGTTACCCTCTATTGGGTTTCCAGAGTCACAAAAGCCTGCAGTGACCATTGGGAAAAGTTTTAAGTCCCAACAAATGAAAGGATAACCAAACTAAATAGTATCATGGAGCTCAGAGGTAAACATCAGGCTTCACCATAAAAACAGTACATCCTGGGCCATAGAGCCCATGCTTGGACAGAAACCTGCCAACATCTGGGTTATTTTTATCTGGTTATTTTCTATCATGCCTATGTACTTGTAGTTTCAGCTTCTAAAATTGATTGATGATTTCATGCTCACATATACCAATAACTGAGAAATCTTCTGATGAATTAACTAATGAAAAGTTTTTTTTATTCTTTATGTCCAAATGTTACTCTCTCCAAAGCTCTGATTGCCTATTTACAGCCTTCCATGATACCAGAACAACAGTAGAGTGGGGGGAAACCTACCACATCCCAGGGTGTTCTTAAGGTCCTTTTTGCTAGTTGCAATGTGATGAAATCCTTCCAGACACCCAAACCATATCCTTGGAGTGGTGCCAAAACTGTCCCCTTGTAGGTAGATGATAGCAGTGTCTGCTGGGAATGTCTTAGAATCCAGATGAAGTTGGAAGGCACCACTTTGGATCAGATCTGCAAAGCGCCCTATGAGATTCTTTCCCACTATGGCTTCCTCTGTAAGACAGAACAGAAAAATACAGAACTGGTAACTCATTCACTGAAAGGATTCATCCTTTGCAAGTTTGATATCCACCACCCCATATGGTCTACTGAACCCACCAGCAGTGAACCCTTATCACAGAATCAGAACTAAGTTCTGGGTGTGGCACTCAAACAAAAACGAATTAAACAAAAACAAGGAATTGGGAGTCTTAGTAATAAAGATGCCTCTAATGTCCATGATGAAGGGGGAACCATCAAGTACCTCAGCCTTTATATAAAGAAAAACTATGGCCACCAAGAATAGGATTGATTTGGCCTTTTTCACAAAACATCAGACACACAATTAATATTTTAATCTAAGTCTCTGGTACCTGTCATTTCTGTGGGTATCAATATGATCCCATGAGAATCGGGATTATGCCTTTAGTATGGCATACCTTTTGTCACTTATTTAAGAGACAAACAGTGTTGACTGTTGACAAGTCAATGTCTCTGAGTTCTAAAGACATCTTCGAAATAAAACTGAAATTCCTCTCTTGCAATAGGTGAAGATTGTAAGAGAGAATGTGTACGATGGAAGCATTGAAGAGCAAAGACAGCCTCTAGGAATTTGTTTCCCCACTGTTCAGCTGACTCTTGACTGGAACTTTCGCTATTGGAATCTCTATGTTTCCTATGAAGAAAGCAGATGATGCCACTTGGAGTGGATTAGAGATATATTTCAGATGCAGCAAATATTCCTGCTGCCATCAGCTACTGCAAAGATAGCCAGATGCTTGTAAGGTTGTAATGTAGGCATTACTGATACCAGAAAAAAACCTCTGCTTCCTGAGTATATAACTAAATCATCCAAACTCTTTCCACAGGAGCATGGAGAACCGTCTTCCATGATTCCAAGGACAGGCAGAGGATCTGCAGGGTGGCAGAGATGGAGTTGGTCATCTGGGTTGTACTCTGGTCTGTATATT
This sequence comes from Suncus etruscus, assembly GCF_024139225.1. Taxonomy (NCBI): domain Eukaryota; kingdom Metazoa; phylum Chordata; class Mammalia; order Eulipotyphla; family Soricidae; genus Suncus; species Suncus etruscus. Next base: position 41,483,552 of record NC_064866.1, on the reverse strand, counting down.
CCAGAAGTTTCCATCATGGAAAAGAGGGAATCTCCAGCCAGTCCTCACTCAAGGATATTTGGGCACTAATAGTAAAAGAGACCCTGGTATGGTCTCCTACACCTGGTCCCAAATCTATAGATTTCAATCCTGGTTGTCTCACAGCTATCATCTATTCTGAACCTTAGCTTATATCTTTCTACTCTCTAAATCACTATCAGACCTATCTTGTTTCCAATAGAGTAAAAACTGTGTTTAAATGATGAGTGGTCTGAAACATTTTATGATGGGAATTGAGCAATGGATAAGCTATGAAAACAGCCTTTTTCTAACCTACTTTTCCTCGTACCCAGAACATCTATTAAGACAGAAGTTAATAGAGGGTCACAAATACACAGAGAGATGACAAACTTACCAAGAATAAGAGATTTATGAAGCCTCTGTTGATTTTTATTAACACGTTGCTCCCATATGCCATAACACCCCACCCTACTCCAAGAAGGAAGACTCTATAAGCAGATGAAGCAACTGAGACTCAGGACTTGGACCTCTTTTAAAGCAGGGAACATACCTATGTCACGTAAGTCAGGTAGTGAAGGTGCTGGAACATCCTTAAGCAGCAGGCTCCATGTGACATTCACGCTCAATCGCTCTAAAGACATACAATCCACCTGCACAGTAGCCTCATTGCAGACAGGAATGTTAATGGTGTTGCCCAGAGCCTTCACCTGCACAGAGACAGCTGCCTTAATTTCCAGAATACAGAACTGGGGACAGCTTGCTGGCGTCCAACACGCAGGAACAAGGACTTGGCAGATGATTCTACTTGTAGCTCTCCCTAAATCCCTGTTTATGAATCCTACCCTCTGCACATCCCCATATAAAACAAAGTTGTAGAAAATTAAGTAACCTGTACTGTGGTAAAGCTTACAGAAGCATGAGTGGTAAAAAGGCCAAGGTCTTTGCATGCACCAACTTTGACAAATGCTTTCACCAAATTGTTAAGCTCCACTTCATGTTGTCCATAGTCTTAGCAACTGATTTGAAGCAAAATGATATATAATAAAAGCAGTTCCTTGAACGTGTCATTTTCCTCAAAGCTGCCCAGGATATATATATATATATATTTTTTTTTTCTCTTTGGTGTTACAAAGAAAGAGTTTCAAACAAAACTATTTTATTCAAGCATTTTCTGTACCATTTTTAACTATGCACGGATACTATAGCAATTTCAACCTCTTCTATCTTGGCTCCCATGTTCTCCTTTCAAACTGAATAACACAGCTGTGGTGCCATAGAGTGTCACAAAGGCTCATAGAATGACTCAAAGACTCCTTCATGCAGAGGAGGGTAAGCATATAGATATATAAACAATATGGTTAACCCAGGTTCAGTTCCTTTAGTGATCCTTAGTTGAATACAAACTTAATGTTTTCTGTTATGTTCTCAGGGTAAAAAAAAGAGCTTTAGGTGTCCAAAGGGAAGACTGCTTGCATCAGTATCCACTCTTGCAACTTTCTGTAGTTTTTTACTCATTCCCTGGACTCTCTTACTCAGGTCCTCCCTGGTCCTCCATGCTACATTCCATCTCTTCTGCACAAATCCAAATTGAATTCAGTTTCTACTGGAATCATGTCTACTGTAAGAGTATCTTGCTAAAGTCTGTCTCGACCACTTAAACTATATTGTACTTTGTTGATATCTGATAGTACTCATAACTTAAAATTATACTCCTCTGTAGTAGGCTCTCAAATGTTTGAACTGGAATAAGTGAAGGAATGAAAGGAACGTATTTGATTTTTAGGAAGAGTTGAGCTGGACCTTGACATTCGCAGTGATGGGGAGCCTTGGACAACCACTCATCCTCTACAGGCATTAGGTCATTCATAGATAAAAGCAGGGCTAATAACACCCATCAGGCAGAATGCTATCATAATTGGAGATAAGAAAGGACAGCTGGCACTCAGTAGCATGCTTATA
>NC_064866.1:40634093-40866593 GCF_024139225.1 Suncus etruscus | reverse complement strand
GGGAAAATGGTATTTGAAAAATAGAGTTTTTATAGTTACTGACATCATGCACATTGTTCAGTTAGCCTCAGAAAACAGATAAAAGGGAGACATCATTCAAATGCCATAAGATACATAATTCAGATGTTACAAGGCTGATCTGTTAAGATACATACTGAGTGTACAGATGTGGGTGCTAGGTTCCTTTGTCTTCAACTCTCATCTGAAGGCCACATTCCCACAAGCTAACAGGGGAGTTATGCAGAAGCAGTTTAGCAAAAGCAGAAACTTTTATGAGGAAAGTGGAAACCTCAGAATCCTACAGTTCCTCCGCCATCTTAGCATGTTCCAAGTATTCAAAAGTATCTCGTAACTCCTGTCACCGTGTTGGAAACAGATCAGAATGTATTCCTTATTTCAGAAAGTTCTCTTGGAAATGCTACGTTGGGTTTGCCTCCCAGCATGAAAACCCTAGGTTGTAGTTTGAACCATTCCATGGTAAATAAATATACAGTGATGAAATGTTACTTGTCACTGTCTTAGGCAAACCATAAATCCTCTGTTACAAACTTACCCAGTAATATTTTAAGTGCTGAAGGTGCTGATTCTAAATTGGGGCAGTTTATACTCTACCTTGGTTTCCCCCGAAGCTCTGACTCCTGATTAGAAGGTGCAAATAGTAATTCGCTTCCTCTGGGGGTGTGAATTAGAGTTAACTTGCAGGGACCTATCACAGTTCCTCTAAGGTAGTGTTTTAGTGTAAATTACAGTAGGAGGAAATGCCAGAGATACTCCTAGAAATGTTCGACTTCTTCCTGCATTGGATATCATGTTCTGATTTCCTCATCTAGAATAGTTCTCCCTGTTTTTAAACTTACCCAAGGCTTTCTGTATCAATTTAAATCACATTTTAACTTCAAATCAAAGGCCCTCTTTGACATGACTACCTAAGGAAACTTTCCCTCTGAGGATATGTCTTTTCACCTCACAGCTCTGCTGACCATTTCATTGTTTATGTGTATAGGCTCCAGTATGTTTTTTTCTGCTCCTCTTCCAATAGCAGGGAGTTCCACAAGAGACCATACCTATATTGTTCACTGTTCTCTATTCCTGAACAAGAATTGCTTTATAAATGCGGAGAACCAATCAAGAGAACACATTAGCACAATGTTACGTGATAGACTGGAAATTCAACGACAGTTATGAGGCTCTCTAAATTTTTAATGAATGAAAAGACAAGGACCAGATTAGATCATATCACTTAGTGTTAGAGTAGGGATTTGAATCCACGCCTGTTACTTTTCAGGTGTCTGTTTTGAGAACCTTGAATTCTAGGGACAAAGGAGGTCTTTAATATTACCCATGATCTATAGACTCGAATGTCTTGAGGGGCCAGAAAAGTTGTGTGTGTGTGTGTGTGTGTGTGTGTGTGTGTGTGTGTCTATGCATATATGACAACCTCATGTCAGACTAGAAAAAAGGATTGTGGGAAAATTGTCAGCAGAGAAGATTAGCTGACGGATCAGGGTTGTTCTTTACTGGCTATTGCCCTCTTGTGTTGTGTTGTCTTTCCCATCCGCAAGTAGCAGCTTTTCTGTATTTGAGCAATCCCAACATCAACTTGTATCCTTAAGAGCAAGAGATTGGAGGAAGAAGCTTCTTGTCATCTCCAGATGCTGGCCTCCAGGTTAAGCAGACTGGCTGGCCGGAAATGGATACTTTCTGAGTACCACTTTGCCTTCCTTCCTGAGCCTCCTGAAAGATTTTTTTCTGGCAGACATTAAGGAATTTGCTTAATGGCTTTTGGAATTGAGTCATTGGTTTAGCTCCACAATAGAAGTCATTCCAGACTTGTGCAAGAGGTGGAAGAGAATGAATTGATGGAGATATTGTGACAGAGAAATTGACTTGGATCTTTGCTTGTGCTGACAGTATCACCCTCCTCTGTCATGGGAGTTTCTATGAGTCTTTGCTTGTGCTGACAGTATCACCCTCCTCTGTCATGGGAGTTTCTATGAGTCACTCTGACCTTTGCGAATGCTGCCAGCCCTGCCTCCGTAGGCTTCTGATAAGCCCAAAGTAGTTGGTGTCTTCTCACAAGGTGACACTTGCATGAGCAGAGGCCAGAAGAAGAAATGTAGCTGGAGAAAATCAGTGTGCATAGGCACATCTGCCCTTAAGGGGTTCCAGTCTCACTTCTAGAGTAGTAGAAACTACCGTCCAACCACCATCTTCACTGTCACATTAAGTGATTTTTAGTGATTGAATTTTTAATCATACTAGAAATATTCCAGCTTTGTAGTTGTCTGCTAAAGGTTGCATTCCTCTGGGAGCTATCATCTGGTATAGTGCATGATTCATCATTGTCACCATCATCTCAGTTAATATCATTATAGTCATCATCACTTGTTCTCACATTATCAGCACTTTCATCACTACCATGAAAGGCATCATGGATTCCATGTCGTGGCCTTCTCGGGAATAATATCTCTGGTTTGAAAACTCATAAGGAATTCCATGTGGTAGAGGTAAGTGGAAAACAACCCGTCATAGGTCGATCCTTGAGAAATCTGACATAGCCTTTTCTTGCTCATATTCCTCCTGCCTTTTGATATGAAGCATGATATCTCAGCTCAGATGACAGTAATAAGATAGGCTGGATCTTTGCAGTTTTTTCCTATGTGTTCAGTGAAATTTGATTGTCCCTAAGCTCTCATGAATGTACCCATAGGCCCAATTTGATTTCATACATGATGATTCATGTGTGAAATGAAGGGTTCATGGGTATAACTCAGGGGTCTTCAAACTTTTTAAAGTGGGGGCCGGATTACGGTCCCTTAGAGAGCTGGAGGGCCGGACTCTATGAGCTACTAATTCCTACTCACACTGCACATATCTTATATAAATAAAATGAAAACCATTTATAAACAGATCACGCGCCAGTATTTCAATGGGAACTGTGGGCCTGCTTTTGGCTAATGAGATGGTCAATGTCTGGTTCAATATTTGTCACTGCCAGCTGTAACTAGTGATGCAAGTGGGCATCAGTTAATCTTGATCTGGTTGAAGATTTCAGATGTTTCATTCTTGAAAAAGTCTGTTCACAGGCATAAGGGCTAACAAAGATGGTGACCATTTTGAGTGCATGGTTCCTGATATTTGGATATACACTGAGTGTATATGCTGGCAGTATCTTGGCAACCAAACAGCAAGCTCACTGCTGGTGGGCCAGATCAGACTCCTCTGCGGCCGCATGTGGCCTGCGGGCCGTAGTTTGAAGACCCCTGGTATAACTTTTTACCTCTGAAGGGTTTGTGGGTATAACTTTTTAGGCCTGGTTCTTGGAAAATACACTGAGGCCAAATGATATATATATACCCAGAGAAAGGCATAAGCAAAGGTGAGATTTTTCCCGTTTCCTAGCATAGAGTCTGGAAAACAGTGTATGTTAAGTAGATAAAATCATAATGAATAAAAGAATAAATAAGGATGTAATGAATGAATTAAGGAAAATGAGCAATCAAATCAATAGACTATCATCCAACATGAAAATTGGAGAAGGCTGTAGAAATAAAGAACTGAGCAATATGTGAACGAGAGTGGATTAATCCTTGTTTATCACTGCAGTGTTTATATAGTCATGCCAAGCAGCAACTTATAAGGAAAGCTCACAGAACTTAGCGCAGTGGCCTTGAAGAAAAAACTCTGTGCTTTCCTTGACACACTTGTTGTGTATTTATAAAAAAGAGTTTAAAATATCTAAGAAAATGGGTGGTAGTCTAATGCATCTCACACGAACAAGGGCTTCATATAGTCCATGTTCTGTGTATTCAGTGATGATGATTTTCTTGACTATTCCAACAAAATTACTGAAATACTTAAAATTAGAAAATAACCGTAAAGTAGGAAATCTAATACTCTTAAGTTTGAAATTTGTAGCCTACCAGTTATAGCACTCAAATATTCAGCCATAGTCACAATGATCTAATTCTCAGGTACTTGGAATGTCCAAGGACAAATTTAGTCAATTTATATTTTGAATGGTAAGGAGTAATTACCACTCAAAGGTTTCCCAATTTGAATTAGTGGAATTAATAGATAAATGAGTGAATAAATGAAGGAAGGAGTGAAAAAAGTAACAGAAGACATATATCCTTTATAAAAAAATTTTTTATTTAAGCACTGTGGTTATAAAAATGTTCAGAATTGGCTTTTTTTTTTTTGGTTTTTGGATCACTCCTGGCATCGCTCAGGGGCTAGTCCTGGCTCTAAGCTCAGAAATCGTTCCTGGCAGGCTCCGGGCACCATATAGGATGTCGGGATTCAAACCACCATCCTTCTGCATGCAAAGCAAATGCCTTACCTCCATGATATCTTTCTGGCCCCTCAGAATTGGCTTTTAATCATTGAATGCATGTCACTAGTCTAACTTTCCCACCACCAATATTCACAAATGAGTAGCACAGTGGTTCAGATACTTGTCTTACAAAAACATAGATTCATTTTCTTTAGCCAAAAAGTAATGTTATTATTTTTTATTATTAAGGGCCCTTATCCAGTTCTTTCATCATTCAGAGAAGGTACCTGAGGCCCAGAGAATAACTCAAGTCACACTTAAATCACCTGTTTAACAGAAGGACAAGAGGGTCCTTCAACTGATGACTATTCCATCATATCCCATGTGCTCTTCTAGTGTGGGAAATAGAAGTCTTTCCAGTACAGCTATAATAACATGTTTGCCTTGTGGTTCCTCTTCAAGTCTTAATTGGATAGTCCTTATTTTCAAGTGAGCCTCCTCCTCAACATTATATGGACTTCATTAGGAGAACGTTTTCTGAAGAATTAAGAAAGCAAACCTTTGTTGTTCACCTCTCTATAATACCAAAACAGCCATGAGTTTCCTTGTACTCCTTCACCAAACCCATTACTCAACCCCACGTCCAGTTTCTTAACAGAATTATAGTAGTTTTCTTCATATCAATTTTCTCTAACAGAAAAGGGCATTTGCTGACAAACAACCCTGTGTTCTGAGAACACAGATGGATATTCTGGACAGGCCACACCATTCAGAGCATTTGCTAGCAAGTATTCCCCACACTCTTGACTTTTTTAAACATACCACTGTTAGACCACCATCTTTCGAAGAGCAGTAATTAAAAATAAGAGCAGTAATCGTGAGATAATACAACAAATGTCAGGTACTCTTCTAAGTGAACATGACCTAGTTCATTGTCCAGTAATCCTCATATGTATCCACCATGATTATCCTTATTTTACTTTCTTTCAAAGAGGTCTCAGAGTTTATACAGACTTCAGACATTGAGGGCATGGCAGACTTAGGGTTGAAAGACAGTTGGTATGACTCTCATATCTGTGCTTTCAGCCTTGCAGGGAATGAAACTGGTACATAATTTCAGCCCACCTTGCATATCAATGTATGATTCTGGGACCACAATTGAACCTCCTTCCACAACTTCATAGTCTTTTCCATATGGCAATATCTGCTATAACAAGGTTACTGGTCAGAAAGGTTGATCTTTGCATTCTGCTCAATATTCTAAATGTTCAATTTTATAGTAAAGAAGAAATATAAATCACTTGCTTCTTCAATCCTCTTAGACTTCCCACCACACGCTTCTCCCTTTCCAACTGATCCTACAGAATGGTTTCTTTTTTTTTGTTTTTTTTGGATTTTGGGCCACACCCGGCGGTGCTCAGTGGTTACTCCTGGCTGTCTGCTCAGAAATAGCTCCTGGCAGGTATGGGGGACCATATGGGACACCGGGATTCGAACCAACCACCTTTGGTCCTGGATTGGCTGCTTGCAAGGCAAACACCGCTGTGCTATCTCTCCGGGCCCACAGAATGGTTTATATCTTCCCTATGCTGTGCTATTTTGCAAAAAAGTATTTGGATAAGAAGAGGTTGCCCTACTTACCTCATCACCTAACGTTAAGTTAAAATCAGAAGATACTTCATCCTTTGATTTGTGTAAAATCCAAGATCATTAATTACAGAAGACTGACTTTGACAATCTCGACTGACCAGAACTTTCCCTGGGACCAATAAGAAAGACCCCAGCCTAGGCTTACACCTAGGATTTGTACAAAAACCAAGATCTCTAATTCCAGACGTCTGACTTCGACGACTGTGACTGAGCAGAACTTCTGTAACATAAGGACTCTCTCCTAGGCTTTGTCCTAGAATCTGTGCAAAAATCAAAATCACTAATTACAGAAGACTGACTACAACAACTATGAGGGAGCAGAATTTCTAGAACCATAAAGAAAGATTCCATCTTAGACTTTGTCTTATGACCTGTGCAAATACCAAGATCTCTAACTACAGAGGACTGATTTTGTCAACCACAACTGAGCAGAACGTTTCCTGGTACCATAAAAAGTCCTTTGGATTTGATAATAGCATGCCTGGAGATTGTAATTTTTCCCATGACAGTATGCTTCAAGGGTGGAGAAAACCTGTATCTCTTAGGCCAAGGAAATTCCCTTTTCAATTTTTCCCAATACTTACTGTGCCAGTGCAAAAACAAATGAAGTACGAAACAAAAAAATAAAAAACCTTGCCACACTAGCCCTTCTTCCTTTTTTTTATTCTTCTTTTTGTTGTTTTTTGCTTGTTTTGGTGGTTTTTTGTTTGTTTGGTTTTTTTCTTTTCCCTTTCTTCTGTTAAATTGATATTGATAGCTCCTAGATGGATTTCTTCAATCTTTTTTTTTTTTTTTTGCTCCCAACAGAACCGCAGAACTTGAATCATCTTGTTCCGCTTCATAAATTGAGGGGGGGGAAAGTAGATGGTACTAGGAGCAAGCAGTCACATAAACACTGAGTGGAAATAAAAAATGATCAGACCTAAATATCAAACCTAAAGTCAACGATAATAGGAGCAAGATACCCAATCTACAACAAGTTATATACAAAAGGGACCTGTGACACTAGCAGTCCAAGGTGCAAAGAGGGGAGGTTTGGATGCATGCTGGGAACAGGAGTGGAGGGAGAACAACACTGGTGGTGGGAATAATCCTAATTCACTGTCACTATGTACCTTAAATATAACTGGGAAAGATTTGTAATTCACATTGGTCACAATAAAAATTAAATAATAAAGAATATAATGTGTATATATGTCTCAATAAATATATTTCAAATCTCATCTAAATTTATCCCTATGAAACATAATCAACAACACTGAAAAAAAAGGCCAGGCAAAGGCAAATTGAGTATTTATGTCAGATATATACATATGGTTACTGGCTTTTATCCCTAGGTGAGCCCAGATATGTTTGTGTTTACCCACAGTTAAGACCTCAGCACTGGAAATCTTGAACTGCTAAGTAAATAGACACTGAGGTCATGTTGGCACTGTACAACTTGTGAATATCATATCTAAGGAATTGTTGTTTGGTTCCAAGCATTTGACCAATAGGGATCTATTGATAAAATCGCATCATGAAGTGGAAAATTACTACAGTTGTTGACCTGAATTGTTATGCCCCTGATCAGTTATTAAATGGGCTTTTGGGACCTCTTTTCTCCTTGAATTAGATATAAGTGCTATGATTCATACTAGTTCAAAAGGAACATATGCAAATTAGAAAAGAAGTTATCCAGGATCTTCAGGAAAAAAATGACAAAAGAGCTCTCTTTCCTGTGCAGACTTGTTGCTGAAATGATTGCTTCCCTTTTAGATTCTCCCTTCAGTGCTGATGAAGCGTGGGCTGGCTATCAGTCTCCCACTGAAGTTTCTTGGCTTGAAGGACCTCATGTAGTACTCAACATAAAAAAGTATACAGGAAGTCTTGTAAATTGTTGGATGTGCATATAATCGCTTTGAACTGAAGGGTTTATAGGTTGTTTGGGGGGAGTTCCTGATTCAAAAATATTAATGAGTGGTAAAGTAAAGGTACCCAATACTAAGAATAAATATGTAGAGGAGGAGAGAGAGAGAGGTGGAGCAGAAGCAGGAAGAGGAAGAAAGTACAACCACTGTAAAGTTCTTGGGAAACAAAATATGTGCTAGCTCTAAGACAGATAGGATTCTGCCTAACAAAATGCAAGCAGAGGGTGTAACATTTGACACATGGATCTCATGTAGGACTATGTAGTCTCAGATCTCCATTATCCTTCATGAGAAGGCTCTTAATTGTCTCAGTTTTTTCTCTGTAAAGGGTTATTATAAGACTGTAAAGTACATTTGGGAAATGTAAAACCATAGTTGTCATGGAATGGAAATTAGTATGTATGTATTTTCCATTTACCCCTTGTCTGGAGCTTCTTGATGATAGTCTCCAACTTTGCCCTTCTCCATCCCATCCTCAGATTACAGAAGCTTACCTCTATGGATAAAAAAAAATAAAATACTAAGATCAAAGAGCTTTTTTTTTGTACATGAAATAAAGTCATAGCTTGCATCACCTTTTTCGTGCTTCTAGAACCCTTCCCAAAGGTCTCTAGGTATGTAAATTCCATTATTTTGTTGGTAGTCGTCTCCATATTTGGAAAGCTTTTGAATATTGTTTTGTGTGCTATATCAGCTTTTGTCTATAAGGCATTTTTTTCTCTTCTGTCATAAAACAGACAAAAATATTGGTGTCATCCTACCATGAAAAAAATTGAGCTTCTGTTTGCTTTTCTCTAGAAATGGAAGCTTTATGGGCTTGAATAGTGCCTGCTTCCAGTATATGCTGAGGTGGCATGCCTCTTCATTCTCAAAAAATAGGCCTCATATGGGCTGAATATCTGTGTCTTCACAGGTTTGTATGTTGAGTTGAATTTCCTACTGTGATATTTGGAGGCAGAAGTGCTAGGAGGCGATCTAATGATGGTATTAGCACCCTTATGCGAAAAGAGATACTCAGGTAACTTCTTAGCAATGGAAAGACAATTTTCAGCCACATGAACAATAACCTAACTTGCCAGCCTGGAAACAGAAGTTTATCAGACAAGAGCCCATCAGTTCCTAGAAATAAATTTGTTGTTTAAGTAGTTAGTATTCTGTTAAAAAAGCCCAAATGGACAAAGACAAATTCCATCCCATAAAGCCCAAGTATTGACCTTTCATGATACCTTCAAGGGAAAAATTGTTTCCTCCATATTTTCTCTCTGACCCAGATGTCTCATTTTTGTATTTTTCTCTTTTGTCCTCTCATAATTCTGGTATTATCAGATGGGGCCATAAAATTAGAAACAAATATCTAGGTATCATAGCTCCACCAAGAAAAGTATGTTTGCACATCTACATTGTTCTGCTCATGACCATAATCCAGAACCATATTTCTTTAACAGCAGAAATCTCAAAATGTATCTCAAGGTGCTTAACATTGGATATCTAAAATCAAAAGGGCTGCAAGTACTGATTCTTTCTAAGGCTTTTCTTCTTGATTTATAAATAGTTGTCTTCTCACAAAGATTCCCCTATATTTGTCCACATCTACATCTTAATTGCTTTTTCTCATAAGGATTCCAGTCACATTGGAGAGGGTTTACCCCCCATGACATTTTTCTTTAATTGCCTCTGTAAACAATCCCTCTCCAAATAGGTTGAGGTGTGACATACTGGAAGTTACACATTTAACATATAATTGGGAAAGAACAGTTCAGACCATAATTCCAGCCACCTATTTCATCCATCACTCGTATGTAGAAACTTCCAGAGTAGGGAAGTGTTTTGATCTAAGACTCCAATCCACTGCAGCCAAGCAGAGACAGAACACTCTTCTTTCTCCATCTCTCATCATCCATATTTTCTACAAACCACATGCCTTTTTTTAAGTCAGTTTTCCACTCTGCTTACAACTCCAGTCCTTGCTTTCTGCTATTTGTCCTCACTGAACCTCAGCAGAGGCTGGAGAATGCTAGCCTGCTGAATTGTCAGCTCTGTCTGCTCCTGAGCTCCTACCCAAATGTGGCCTTGGGTGATCCTAGAAACAGTGAGATTGAGGTCACAGAATATTCTGTCATGATTTTTTTTTCTTAAAAATATTCATTGGGACAATGAAAACGAAGTTATTCTTAGTTGTGTCAGTTGTATCAGAAGCCTCAAACTTGCTCTAGAAAAACAATGAAATAACAATAGTATTCATTCACAGAAAGGTGCACGTTGTAATGACAACAGCAACAGTTGAGAACTAAATTCATGAAAGCTATGTCTGTCTTCTTCATGGTCTAGCTGTTGAACCTTGAGAAAGTCGCCCCTTATAAAAAGGGAGTTGAGGGTCTGCAGAGATAGTAGAGTGGGCAGGGGGTTCTTGCCTTGCACGTGACCAACTCAAGTTCTATCACTGGAGCCCCTTATAGTTCTTTGAACATGGTTAGGAATGGTCTCTGAAGTACAGAGCCAAGAGTAAGCCCTGAGCAACACTGGGTGTGATCCAAAGACCAAAACAATAAAAATAAATATGAAGCCAAACTCCATCATACTTATGTATCTAGTATGATGGTACAAAATAAAATATTTGTAAAGTAAATATATAAGGTAAATATTAGATAAAATCTTAGATAAAATCTACCATGAGGTAGTTGTAGAATGATACCTTAATAAAAAGGAATATTTATTTGGTAGCTAACTTCATTTTCTTTTGTTTTGTTTTGTTTTATTTTGGGGCCACACCAGGCAATGTTCAGTTGTTACTCCTGACTGTGTTCAGAAGTATGGGATCGTTTAGGATATTGGGTTTTGGTCCCAGATCATGTGCAAAACAAATACTACTGTCTGTACTATCACTCAGGCCCCTAACTATTCTTTATAATAAGCTGTGTCTTCTCTTGTTTCCAAAATGAAGCCTCATCCCCCCATTCTTCCTAGGTAACTTGACTTTACCTGCAAGACCCCACCCATTCCTGGGAGGGGGTCTTCGAAAAGGTAGATAAGGCTTTGACCAGAGGGGATTAGGCCTCTTTTGGTCTTTTGTCAGCATGGAGGTCAAAGGGAAGATGGCTGAAAGGAGTTAAGATGCAGGGCTAGCTAAGAATGGCTGAATGCTTAAAAGGTTATGATATAGGCCACACATATGGTGGATAGGGCATGAATAAAGTTGATGCTTCCTGAAGCCTGCCTATGAGTGAGTTCAATACATGTCGCTTTCCTGGACCCCAGACCCGTCGGTTGATGGGGGATGAAGCCACGTGGCCATGGCCTAAGAATAAAGGCCTCCATCCTTCTCCATCCAAGCCTATCCTAAGGGCGAAATGCAACACCAAAAGACATGATAAGAATGAATAAAGAAGGTAAATTTTAATTTAGATGATTCCCAGATGCCCCAACACTTTCTGGGTATAGGTTCTATCATAATAAAATCAGAAATATAGTTTAAGAAGAGGAAAATTAATGAAGACATTTACGTGAAGAAGGAAAATATTGAAACATGTAGAATACACAAGATACTTAATAAATTATTTGGCCTTATCTATGGGAAAACAGAAGTCATTAGGGAAGGCTTCATAGAATTGAGTTGATATTTGAATATAGTGGATATATTTCAGGCATCCTAGATATTTCAGGGGGAAAATAAATAGAAGGCTATAACAATCTAAAGAAACAGCATGAAGAACCAAGATTGAAGGTGGTAGAAACAAAACATAGCTACTTTAGTAAGAATGTTGATGCAAAAGTATTAATGAAAGAGTAGGCTAGAGAAATTGCCTGGGATCATATGATAGGTGCCTAGGTCCAAGATTATGAATTTGGATCTCTTCTGTAAGAGATCTTATTGTGAGTGTCAAGGAGGAAGTGACACAATGATATAGTCTTCAAAAAGATCATTTCTGCAATGGTAGTGGAGTTGGAGGTGGGCAAGTCTTAGAGTAGTGGTTATCTTTATCTTTATATATAAAGCATAGTTGTAGAATTTAAGTCAAGTACTACAGAGACTTGAGGAAAGAAGGAAAAAACTAGAAATATGGAGAGGATTCAGTAGATATGGAAGTCATGAAAAAAATTGTTAAAGGTAGAATAAGCTAAAGTTTTGATTCAGAAAACAGGTCAGTGAATCATGTTACCTTATCCTACAACATATGGGAACAAGTTTTTGGGAAAACAATAAAAACTGGGACATAGGGGCTATGCTTGTCTTGTTTGCAGCTGATCTAGGTTCAATCCCTACATCCCATATGTTTCCCTAAGCTTGTCAGGAGTAATTCCTGAGTACAAAGCCAGGAGTACGCCTTAACATCAATGGGTATGCCCCTCCCAAAAAAACCTTCAAGTTGGGACAAAATAGGTTTTGTGGAACTGCGCTTATGAGACATCCAAATGCAAAAGCCTGTGGTGAAAAGTCTTCCTTGAGATAGACAACCCAGAAGACATCATGGATTGTATTTGGTGAATCAAACTGAGATCTGGTGCCATTGGAGTATCTAAATGTGAAAGTCTCATGGGCACATGAAATGATGGCTTTAGAGTTTGGAAGAGAGATTAAAGCTAAAATGATAAATTGAGGGACCAGAGTGATGGTGCAATGGTAGGGCACTTGCCTTGCATGTGGCTGTCCCTGGTTGGACTATGGTTTAATCCCCCAGCTCCCATCTGGTTCCCCAAGCCAGGAGCGGTTTCTGAGCGCATAGCCAGGAGTAACCCCTAAGCATCACCAGGTATGGCCCAAAAAAAAAAAAAACCCAAAATGATAGATTGAAAATCATCTTGTAATGTATGAGGATAAAGAGATTATTCAGTATTATAAGTCTGAGAGAAGAATTTCAAAAAGCCCAGTTACTTATAGTGTGTTGGTAGTAAGAGAATCCTGGTTATGGGATGGGTAATGATATCCCAGGCTGTCCACTTTGTGATCAGAAATGCTTCAGGATCTGGGTTGAGGTCATTCATAGAGAAAGCCAGTAACATAATTTCATCAAGCCCTTTGACTTATAAAAGTCCATCAGGATCTCAGTTGATCCTCCTCCTTCCAGCTTAATTTGTACTGGAAGAATAGAGAGGTCTGCTTCTTGGGCCCAGAGAGATCACGAGGCAAGAAGCCAACTGACTCCATGATTTTCTCTCCTGACTAGTTTGGTTTGTTAATTCTTTGCAGCTACTCTGCTTCAGACCCATTCACCCAGGGTTGAAAATATGGTGCAGGCATTTATTTTACAAGTTTCAACTTAGTACTTACCTTAGTCTACTAGGATCTATTTTTTAAAAGGAATCTTGGCTTTTATGTTCTCCTTTAACTAAACAAATGCTTATTTCAGCTAGCCCTCTTTGAAGCAGATATGTGGGCATCACAGTTTAAGTCAGGCATTATTTGCATTACTGAAAGAAAAATCAACCACTACAGTTTACATTAATTTTTGTTGTTCCCTCCATTCCACTGTCTATGCCCTGATCTGACATTATTTTCTCTGTTGACCCTCTTCCTTATTCTCCTCCCAACTTCCTCATTTCCATCTTGAGCTCAGTTACGCTCATTGGTATCCAGAAAATATTCTAAATAACAGTGAAACAACCCCCACTCCCTCTGTACCTATTTTTTCACCTGTAATGTGGGCATAGTAACAGCATCTATGCTATAGAGCTGTTAGGAGGACTGTATGGAAAAATGTTTAGAGAGAAAGTCCCATTCCTGGTTAACATAGAGAAAGAAATAGACCCTACTGCTTACTTCCTGCCCAGTAAACTTGTCATGATACCATATACTTTCATTATTTATAAATAATTAATAGATATTAAAGCACAAGTAACATAGTCACCAAGATCTCTAGATACAGAGGTCTGATTTTACCATCCAAGTTGAAGCAGAAGTCTTCCATACACCACAAAAGCACCGAGGGGAGAGTAAATGATCATGCAAGGAGTCTAAAGTTAATCCCATGACAGTATACTTCACGGGTGGAGAAACCCTGTAACTCCTAGGCCAAGGGAATTCCCTCTATAATATCCCCAATACTTAATGTGCCTATGCAGGGGGAAAAAGAAGAAAAAAACACACAAAATAATCATCTTTCTACAAATTTATTTATTGATTGATCTATTTTTTGACGTCTTTATTTTGGTGTAGATATTGAAGTTGATATCTCCAATTTTATTTTATTTTATTTCATTTTATTTTATCTTATCTTTCTCTTTCTTTTTGCACTCCTGCACGATTTGATTTCAGAACCGAGACTATTGTGTGGGGCTTGTTTTTATTGCTGTAGTACTCACTGAATATTTAATTTGATATTTCTGTATTGTGGTGTTTCAGTTACCTTTTACATGCATGTCCTCTCTCAAACTGAGGCTGAAAGCCTCTAGAAGGTCTCCGCCCATTTTCAAAGTATTTGACTTCTTATTTTTTATTTTTTCTTATTTTGTACCCCATTCTATTGCTTTTCTTTCCTTCAAACAAAACCACATAACTTGATTTATCTAGCTCCACCTCTTAAATAGAGGGGGAAACAAGGGAGGGTACCAGGACCAAACAGATATATGACCACTAATAGTAAGCTAGACAAAGAGGAGTCCATCTACTCTAGCAGCCTGGGGGGTGATGGTGGGGTATATGGGTTGCAGAAAGGGAACTGGGATGGGGGGAGGACAAATTTGGTGATGGGTATTCCCTTGATTCAATGTTAATATGTACCTAAAATACTACTGTGAAAGATATGTAAGCCATTATGATCACAATAAAAATAAAAAAAAAGAAACTATAACATTAAAAAAATAAAGCACAAGTAGGGATTTACCTGATAGACTGGAGTGGGGCAATAGTCTTGGCAAAATTACCGGGCAGAAAACAGTGGTGAATAGCATGGTTGGGAAATGACTTTGACTTGGAAGTAAATAACATGGAGAACACACACACACACACACACACATACCTATACAAAGTGTGATTAGGTAACCAACGGAAATTGATGAGGTCTTATTGAGATTTTAAGTGACCAGTGCCCAGCCTGGAAGCTCTCCGTCATATTTTCTGCTCTACACATCATTTAGAGTCTTAAGTCAATAAGCATATAGAAGGAGGAAGACCCACAATGGCCCAGGGAAAGAGGACAGACATATAGCCTCAAGAAGGAGATAGCAGAGGAAGAAGATTGTATTTCTGGAAAACCAGGAATTTCTGTAAGATTTTGGTATCCTAACCAAGATTTAGTGAGTTAAAAGGTCGTGTGCCGGGGCCGGAGAGATAGCATGGAGGTAAGGCGTTTGCCTCTCATGCAGGAGGTCATCGGTTCGAATCCCGGCATCCCATATATGGTCCTCCCGTGCCTGCCAGGAGCAATTTCTGAGCCTGGAGCCAGGAATAACCCCTGAGCACTGCCGGGTGTGACCCAAAAACCACAAAAAAAAAAAAAAAAAAAAAAAAAGGTCGTGTGCCATGGCCCAATTTTAGTGAAGCAGATCACAATTCATGGCAGGTTTAAGTAGGGCAAAATGATGGTGCCTAGACAGACTTAAGCAGATTGAAGTAGTGGTGCCAAAATCATCAGAGCAAAATAACGGAATCTATCAGGTATTAGGTAGGTGAGAAGAACCTTGCAGGAGCAAAATGGGGTAGGAGATGACAGTGTGCTTCAGGCATCTTCAGACTCCACAAAATGGACTTTGAGGCTTCAAGTCAATCAGCCACTCAACAATTACAACGTGTACTAGTTCTCAGACCAAAAAACATGTTTAAATATATCCAAGAGCTTTTGCAACATTTCCACCTAGTTGGACAAAATTAGTCCTCTCTTTGGATAGATCTTAAGCACTTCTGCTTATTTTTTTTTTACTTTTCAAATATTACAATAACTATTTTGACATGTATTCATACATGTATTCATGTATTTTTGACATGGATGTATTTGACATATGAACCATGTCTGAAAGGGTCTTCAGGCAGTGTCGTTGCGGTGCACATAAGTCAGTCATGAGTACTTGGTTGCTTCTCCAGACACCAGACTTACTGTGTTTTCTCATTTGCTGTAAATAACAGCAGCTCATGAATTCATTAAAACTTACCTCTTCCTCTTCCACATGGTGCTAAATTGAATGTAATTTCAGGGACTCTGACGCTGTGCAAGTGTAGCTGTGAGGACATATTAGATTTTCTCTGGAAGATCAAGTTTCAGCTATTCCTCTGAGGAAAGCCTGGGCTGCTTTTTTCTTTTTTTCTTTTTTTTTTTTTTTTTTTGCCCTCAGAATTAGATCGGGTGGGAGGATCAAGGCACCAGATCACAAAGATTTGTACATTCCATACTACAAAGTAGTCCTGGATATATTTATGAACTGATGTCCTCGATTTTAGTGGCCCCGTTGACCTTGGAAAAATTCACTAAACTACTCTTATAGAGGAAATCAGTCTCATTTGTTTAATATGTAAAACAAACAGTCAAGACCATACACATAAGATAAGGTCAGATCTGAATAACTATGCTTTGTACTTACATTTCATTAATCCTTAGAATTAGCTCCAGGCATATACTCATTATCTTCTCCATTTTAACAGATGAATAAACTGAGATTGGGAAATTCAATGCATTGTTCCAGGTCACATATATGGTAAGTGATAAAACTAAGTAATATAAAACTGTAGCATTTGAATTGCAGAAAACACAGTTTTAATTACCAGGCAGAATAATATGTATTCTCATCTGTGTTGTGGAAGGTAGACACTATACAAATTAAACTCTGTGTATATTGGGTGCAGGGGTTTGGCCACATGTGGCAGTGCTCAGGGATTCCTCAGGAACAACTCTTGATGGGATGCGGAAGATCGAACCCAGGTTGGCCATATGCAAGAAAAAGCCATACTAGCTGTCTCTCCAGCCTCTCTAAATACAATTTTTAAAGGTTTGTGCCTTCAAAACTTTCCAGTCTTACTATTTTTGTTACAATATCTCATTGGTTCATTGGAAATCACAGCTGGCCTCTATTTATATTTTAAAATTATAATTATTTAATATATGGCTCACAAAATGAGTTAAATCTGTCCAGGGGTCACTCTAGATGCAGTGGGACTGAAGATAATGAGTGGCCATGTTTGAGGATCTGAGAAGGTAAATTTGAAATGTGCCAAATGTTTACTTGTTCCAAGTCTTCCATTTCTGTGTCCTGATCAGGTTGCAGGCCCTTGTCTTCCTGCATATGTTGTGATCAATCCACACTGACAGGCCAGACCATTAGAGCAATGGAAAGCCCATTACATCATGCTGCGTCAGTGAGCCAAGAATTATAGATGAGCATGAGAGGACATAGACGCCCAGAGGGACTTGTAGTTGTCATCTGTCACCGCCAGGCAGTGCAACTGAACTGTGGGGAGAGCATTTTTTATTCATGGGCCATCAAACCAGGGTCAGACCAACCACTAGGGTCTTGCAGATTCCTTGGGGGCTTGTCTCAGATCAGTGAGAAATATGCCTTTTGTCTGGAGTCTGATCCTAGACATATTCTAAAGATACCTAGGTGCTTATTTATAGTCACAATTTGCTCTACACCTAAGTACTGAGCCTGCTGGGTGATAAGAGATAAGACCAAGATACCTGTGCTTTGGGAGTCCCCTAATGCAGGATGAAAGCATAGTTCCTGGTCAACAGGCACAATGACCTGTCAGCACTGTCTTCATAGGGAGAATAACAATGGAGAACACCTTCTTGCTCTGCTGAGTTCTGGAATATTTTAGAGCATTCTTAGTGAGGAGGAATCAAGTTCTATGGTTTCATATTTTTATTTTTTCAGGACTGAGGGGCAAACTATCTGTAAGTGAGGATAATAAAAATGATAGACAGGAAATTAAATTCCCATCAGGTCAGCAAAGTGAATATGAGCTTAAACCAGCTATACATACTCTCTTACCTCAGTTCCCCTTAGCAATCTGCTATCTGTTTAATGTATTGCCACATAATAATAACTGGTTATATTTCCTAACACTGCGGTCAATAGAGAAATATCATTTCCTTCTCATGTTCTCCCCTCCTCCCATTGCACTTGTATTTATTTTTCCTAATTTTAGATTACCTTGTTTTGTCCCACACTTTCACTCACTAAGAACATCAGGAGAGCACATTTCTATCTAGTAATTCAATCTTACTATTTCTCCCTCCAGTAGTATTGCTCCTTTTTGTACCTTCAATTCTAGACAGTTGTCTTGTATCCATCCAGACCCTATAGTTTCTCCTGCTAATCTAGTCAAGGGTTCTAGATATCCTTCAAGATGAGGGCCAGGCCAAAAAAAAAAAAAAAAAACACAAAACAAAACAAAACAAAAAAATCAGGGGCTGGAATGGTGGTGCAAGCAGAAAGGCGTCTGCCTCGTCGGTGCTAGTCTAGGACAGACCGCAGTTCGATCCCCCGGCATCCCATATGGTCCCCCAAGCCAAGAGAGATTTCTGAGTGCATAGGCAGCCTGAGAATCACCAAGTGTGGTGAAAAAAAAACAAAAACAAAAACAAAAAAGATGAGGGCCAGGACTTTCTGGGAGCAATCAGTTTACAACCAGCATATTCGTACTGCCAAATTATAGTGTGCCATGAGAAATATATACCCAGTGACTTGTTTCAATAACATGCATTGCACCCCTTTAGCATTTGGAACACATTGGTAAATGAGATTCAGAGAGAATGGGTATCAATCAGCCAAGAAACTCAGCAGGTCAGGAAAGTACTAGGGGGATACTTGATCAACAGGGCCAAATGGTTTAATGTTGGGTCCTGCAGTGTGAATGGCAGCAGGGAATGAAGCACTCACTCACTGATGCTAGGTTGGGAAGACAACCTGAACTGAAAGTTCATCTCTCCCCTACCTCAAGTCATTATACTCAACTGCATCTTCTTATCTTCTTGCCATTCACTGAGGAAATGGAGAGTAGTTTCCTACAGTCAATTGATTCTAAAGGTAGAAACCATTCCAAGGCAAACAAGGTGAAGTGAGTACATAAATTGAGTCTTTGGGGACAAGATTGAGTTTATGTGGGAGCAAACTGCTGAACTTATGAGTTGGCATAAAATGGGCCCACTAAACACCATGTTTTATCTAGGGACAAATACCATCTCATAAGAACCCCGTAGCACTGAGGAAAATAAAGTAAGCAGAAAGACGAAGTAAATCACTTGGTTAAAGCCTGAAACAGTCTCTGAACTGGGGCCGTCATTATTATTTTTTAATAAAAAAAAAGTTTCTGTAAAGATTTTCAAAATTATAGACTTCTCAAAAATATTCATTGAATTACATCCAGTCTATTTTAAGAAAGTTCCATCTCCAAAAGATTGAAAATCATTCAAAAGCATGAATCATAGACCAATAATTTGTGATACATGAGAGGAATGACTGCTAGTTTATAATTCAATTTCATCCTGAAATGAAGTTTAATAATACATGGAGTGGCTTCATTTTCTTCTTATTAAAGTGAAGGATATGACTTCAGGGAGAAATTAGCTAATTGAATGGAAATATTTCAAGTATAAGAAAAATAAAAGACATGGTTTCCCTTGTAAGAGGAAAGCTAAACAGGAATTGAGTTACTGTGAGAAATAAGGTATCTTCAATTTAACCACCTCTTCCAAAATCATCTGCTTTCAAAAAAAGGACCTATATTCCAATATAGGGAAAATAAAATGAGAAAAACCACTTCAGTTTCTGTCTGCAGGTAGCTGAACAGGACAAATCTTGGAAATATGGGTTTTATTTTATTTTTCCCAAGTCACAGCTCAGTGCCTCCAAACACGTATTTCACTTTGGTTCCTGACTTTTTTGTATCTACCTTCTAATTCTTTCCTACTACCACCAGCTGGAAACATACTTCATCCTCAAGTTGGTTCTATATATTTCATATCCCAGTCCTCTCTAAATCTTCCTAGTACATCGTACTCCTTCTAAGTAGCATTAGTCTAGCTGGGTTAACAATTGGACAACTCTCACATCTATACATATCTCTCTGTAACTTAGATTTCACCACATCCTCATTGTTTTGTTTCATACCTTCATTATTTTCTATCTGTTATTAATTGCAGCCTTCTCATAATATTTGTTTCTCTAGTCTTTTCCACTTTGTCAACTACATGATTTCTTTAAAGTACTCAACTAAACATGTCTCTTATGTGCTTAAAATAAAGCAGTTTTATGATTTTTGTTTTGGGAGTCACACCTTGACATACATAGGGATTACCCTTTGGTAGGGTTTGGGAGATTAAATGGGGTACCAGGGCGTGAAACTGGGTCTGCTGTATGTGTATTGCACAGCTGCTGCAATATCTAGGCCTAACTTTGTTTTGAAATTAAACAACAGTTGAATTTCCATCATTTGTAGAGTAGAGTCTAAATTCCCTAACTAAATGCAGTAGATTCTCATGGTCTTTCCTTCTAGTCCCTCTTCTGGAACTCTATCTTCAGTATTGTCAATATCTTACAAAAGAAATTTGTCTTTGTTTTTCTCTGGCACTTCTTTTTTTTTTTTTTTTTTTTGCAGATAATTTTTTTTTATTTAACCAACTTTATTACATACATGATTGTATTTGGGTTTCAGTCATGTAAAGAACACCACCCATCACCAGTGCAACATTCCCATCACCACTGTCCAAAATCTCCCTCCTCCCCACCCAACCCCTGCCTGTACTCTAGAGAGGCTTTCTATTTCCCTCATACATTCTCATTATTAGGATAGTTCAAAATGTAGTTATTTCTCTAAATAAACTCATCCCTGTTTGCGGTGAGCTTCATGAGGTGAGCTGTAACTTCCAGCTTTTTTCTCTTTTGTGCCTGAAAATTATTATTGCAAAAATGTCTTTCACTTTTCTTAAAACCCATAGATGAGTGAGACCATTCTGCATTTTTTTCTCTCTCTAACTTATTTCACTGGGCATAATAGATTCCATGTACATCCATGTATAGGAGAATTTCATGACTTCATCTCTCCTGACAGCTGCATAATATTCCATTGTGTATATGTACCACAGTTTCTTTAGCCATTCATCTGTTGAAGGGTATCTTGGCTGTTTCCAGAGTCTTGCTATGGTAAATAGTGCTGCAATGAATATAGGTGTAAGGAAGGGATTTTTGTATTGTATTTTTGTGTTCCTAGTGTATATTCCTAGGAGTGGTATAGCTGATCGTATGGGAGCTCGATTTCCAGTTTTTGGAGGAATCTCCATATTGCTTTCCATGCTTCTTTTTATAAGTGTTATTATATTACGTGTTCATTTGATTTAATATTGCTTATACTTCAAGATTTCTCTTAACATCATGCACACTGTCAGGATTCCCAATATTTTGGGGTATCTGAATTAGAGAAAATATCAACCTGGCCAAGTACTTTGAAAAACATTTATTGAATCTCTTTGCACTCGGTATTTGTTGTGTTATCTTTCATAAACAGAATTTTGCATTCATTCCCTTAGTGCTTCCAACCTACCTTTGCTACTCAACCTACCTTTGCCACCCCAGTTGTGTTATATATGTTATACTGTGTATGCCTTGTGATTTATTGGGGGGGCACACTCAATTATGCTCAGAGGTTACTCCTAGCTCTATGCTCAGAAATCACTCGTGGCTTGGGGATACTGGGGATTGAAATCAGGTCTATCCTGGGTCAGCAGCGTGCAAGGCAAACATCCTACTGCTGTGCTATCATTCTGGCCCCTGCCTTACGTTTTTAATCAGAAATTTTCAAACTTACATTTCAGTAAAATAAAAAAAGACATTTTCTTCTGAAATCTACTTTCTTCAAGCAAACAAACAGATAAAACAAGTGACATATTTGCATTATTTATGCATTTATATTACTACTCATGCCTACAGCATAAGGAAAAGATATAGTATACAATCAATTAATTTTTGACAAAGGGGCAAGAAATGCAAAATGGAGCAAGGAAAGTCTCTTCAACAAGTGGTGTTGGGACAACTGGATAGTCATGTGCAAAAAAATGAACTCAGACCTCCGTCTAACATCATGTGCAAAGGCCAAATCAAAATGGTTTATAGATTTTGATATCAGACCCAGTACCATAAGGTATATAGAAAAACACTCCATTACATTGAGACTAAAGGCATCTTTAAAGAGGAAACATCACTGCCCGAACAAATAAAAACAGAGAAAAACAAATGGGACTACATTAAACTGAAAAGCTTTTGCACCTCAAAGGAAACAATGACCCGGACACAAAGGTCACCCATGGAATGGGAGAAACTCTTCAATCAATACCCATCAGATAACGGGCTGCTCTTCAAGATATACAACAGAACTTAACAAGGAAATAACAGCTAACCCCATCAAAAACTGGGAGAATAAATGAACAGACATTTCCTCAAAGAAGAAATACAGATGGCCAGAAGGCACTAGAAAAAAATGTTCCACATTACTAATCATCAGGGAGCTGCAAATCAAAACAATGAGGTATCATTTCACTCCACAGAGACTGGTGATAGATACATCACAAAGAATAAGAACAATCTGTGCTGGCTGAGATGGGGGGGAGGGAAGGAACTCTCATTTACTGCTGGCGGGAATGCCATCTAGTCCAACTTTCTGGAAAACTATATGGGAGTGTCATTTACAATAGCCAGAATCTGGAAGCAATCCAGATTGCCTGACAACCTATGAGTGCCTAAAAAACCGTGGTACATAGACACAATGGACTATTACACACCTGTTAGGAAAAATGAAGTCATGAAATTTTCCTATACATAGATGTACCTGGAAACTAACACGCTGAGTGAAATAAGTCAGAGGAAGAGAGATAGACACAGAATAGTCTCACTTCCCAGGACCAAGAGTGGTTCGAGTCCCGGCAACCCATATAGTCTCTCGTACCTGGCTGGAGCAATTTCTGAGCACAGAGCCAGGAGTAACCCCTGAGCACCACCAGATGTACACCCCTTTAAAAAAAAAGAATAGTCTTACTCATCTTAGGGATTTAAGAAAAATAAAAGACAGAATGGTAATAATATTCAGAGACAATAAAGATAAGGACCAAAAGGACCAACCCATGATATGAAGCTTACCACAAAGAGTGGTGAGCACAATTAGAGAAACAGCTACACTAACAACTATCATGACAATGGTAGTAAGGGAAAGAAATAGAATGCCTGTCTGGAAGATAGGCAGGGGGCTGGAGAGGAGGGAAAATGCGAGGCATTGTGGGTGGGAAGCTTGCACTGGTGAAGAGGGGTATACATTTTATGATTGAAACCCAACTAGGAACATATTTATAACCATGATGCTTAAATATATTTTAAAGTAAATAATAAAAAATAAATTAAATAGATAAAAATATATTGCAAATAAGGCACCTTACAATTTTGAAATTGTTATATTATTCAAATCTATCATAGCAGCATGTACATTACTCATGGAATATTAAGATAACAAGGGATAATTTTGAAATAGAAATTACAATTCACGTTGAAAGTAATTGAAGTGGAAAGGATGAATCTACAATGCTGTTGTGAATTTATTGTTTGATTCTATTTTTGTCAATAGTATTCTTAAATCAGAGAAATTAGTATTTGAAGTTGACATCTTTTCTTTTTAATTTTATTTTGATGAATATTTTTGACTACACTAAATCCATATTACACTAAACATGTTGGAGAAAATACAATGTAAAAAGATTATACTCTAGCTACAAGGTAGGGTAAAGTGTAGAGTTCTGATTTTATAGCCAGAATGGTTTGTAGCTCTCCTTGACTTTAATTTCTCATTTGTCGTTACTTCAACTTTTTTTGTAATTTTGTAGATTATTCTGTTTGAACTCGAGTAAAAGTAGAATGTCTCTAATACAGGCAGGGGTTGGGAAGGAGGGAGGGGGGCATTGGAGGTGGGAATGTTGCCCTGGTGAAGGGGGGTGTTCTGTTTATGACTGAAACCCAACTACAATCATGCTTGTAATCATGGTGCATAAATAAAGATATTATAAAAATAAATAAATAAAAAGCTAATCAAAAAAGAGATACTGTTTAACAACAACAACAAATCAAAATAATAATTGGATATATTTATTTAAGAATCTCTCCAAAGGACATTGGTGGCAGAAAAGTTACACTGGTGAAGGACGGTGTACATTCTATGACTGAAACTCAACAATAAATATTTCTGTACCATGATGCTTAAATAAAGAAATTTTCATAATAAAAAGAATACCCCTAAATAGTTTGAAGTCAGAATACAGAATTTCCAAATGCTGACACTAAGTAAGCAAGTCTTCATGTTTTTCCACTGTTGATAAACTTGGAAACTGACTGAGGCCTCCTTGTCCAGGCAGTTGACTCATCAGGCTGCATAGAATGCTGGAATGTTTTTAAATACTCCCATAATCAATTCTCAACATCTCAAACACTTCATCAGATGTTGCCTTGAGTAGCAGAGCACATTTTACCTCATGTACAGCCGGTAGAATTAGTTTTCATCAATTTTGTGCAGTTTCTGGATGTAGCAATCAGTAATGTAAGAGGATGCAACACATCCTCATCTTGTTTGGATGCCATTTAAAAGTGTTTTACCAGTGTAGGCTGTCACAACATTTTTTTTCCTTTGAGTGCTTGAAAATAAGACAAATTTGTCTTTTTTTATTAGCATGAACTTTTGCCAAATGTTTTCAGAATCTTAAAGGTTTCATAGTTAGATCTGCTTATAAAAAAGATTAGCGAATGTGTCACATCAACCATGGGTGATGTTTGTAGGCCACTGAATAAAACCATGAATCAAAATTCAGCCATTTTTGTGTTCCTAAGTTATATTCCTAGGAGTGGTGTAGCTGGATCGTATGGAAGCTCAATTTCCAGTTTTTGGAGGAATTTCCATATTGCTTTCTATAAAGGGTGAACAAGACGGCATTCCCACCAGCAGTGGATAAGAGTTCCTTTCTCTCCACATCCCTGCCAACACTGCTTGTTCTCATTCTTTGTGATGTGTGCCAATTTCTGGGGTGTGAGTTATTTTGATTTGCATCTCCCTGATGGTTAGTGATGTCGAGCATTTTTTCATGTGTCTTTTGGCCATTTGTATTTCTTCTTTATCAAAGTGTCTGTCCATTTCTTCTCTCCATTTTTTGATGGGATTAGATGTTTTTTTTTCTTGTAAAGTTCTGTCAGTGCTTGTATATTTTGAATATTAGCCCCTTATCTGATGGGTATTGGGTGAATAATTTTTTTCCACTCAGTGGTTGGCTCTTGTATCCTGGGCACTATTTCCTTTGAGGTGCAGAAGCTTTTCAGCTTAATATATTCCCATCTGTTAATCTCTGCTTTCACTTGTTTGAAGAGTGCAGTTTCCTCCTTGAAAATGTCTGTAGTCTCAATGTCATGAAGTGTTTTACTTATGTGTTGTTCTATATACCTTATGGTATCAGGTCTGATATCGAGGTTTTTAATCCATTTGGATTTTACCTTCATACATGTTGTTAGCTAGGGGTCTAAGTTCAATTTTTTGCAAGTGGCTAACCCTTCCTTACACCTATATTCATTGCAGCACTATTTACCATAGCAAGACTCTGGAAATAACCAAGATGCCCTTCAACAGATGAATGGCTAAAGAAATTGTGGTACCTATACACAGTGGAGTATTATGCAGCCATCAGGAGAAATGAAGTCATGAAATGTTCTTATATATGGATGTACATGGAATCTATTATGCTGAGTGAAATAAGTCAGAGAGAAAGAGAGAGAGAAAGATGAAGAATGGTCTCACTCATCTATGAGTTTTAAGAAAAATGAAAGATTTTTGCAATAATTTTCAGAGACAAAAGAGAGTAGGACTGGAAGTTACAGCCCACTTCATGAAGCTCACCACAAAGAGTGATGAGTTTAGTTAGAGAAATAACTACATTGCAAACTATCCTAACAATGAGAAATTATGAGGGAAATAGAAAGCCTGTCTAGAGTACAGGTGGGGGTGGGGTGGGGAGGAGGGATATTTGGGACATTGGTGGTGGGAATGTTGCACTGGTGATGGGGGGCTGTCCTCTTATATGACTGAAACCCAACCACAATCTTGTTTGTAACCAAGGTGTTTAAATAAAGTATTATTTAAAAAAACAGCCATTTTATTACCTTAATTATTTTCTGGTTCCATATAGAGACTATAGTAGATAAGACACTTGCCTTGTATGTGGCTAACCTGGCTATCTCTGATACCTTCATAGTCCCAGGAAACCCCAGGAATTATCCATGAGTGAAGAGCCTGGAGTAAGCCCTGAACACAGCCAAGTATGGCCAAACACCCCCACAAAAATCCACTAAATAATATAAATATATATATTTTAGCATATTGGGGTATAAAATGTTTAAGATTATTTTTAATTGAGTCACCAAGAAACACACAGTGACACTGTTACAAAGTTGTTTATAACTGACTTTCAATCATACAGTAGCCCAGTACCCATCCTTTCATTGGTAAACATGTCCCACCGTTTCTCTCTCACTACTGCCTCTTTCTCATTCCATTTTCTCCTTTAGGTACTATGCTTTGCACTGTTGTTACTGAAAGAATATCATGCATATCACGCTACATCCTCTTAGCAGTCAGTTCTTGTCCAGAGTGATCATTTCTAAGTATCTCACCTGCCTCATTGTGGCAAGCTTCCACCCATGGACCAGTCATCCTGGCCTTGTATCTGTTGCCTATAGGTGTTATTACCATATTTATTTTTTATACCCCACAAATAAGTGCAATCTTAAAAAACATTTATGTTTTTAAGGAAGTGAAATTTCTCTCACCAGAAGCCAATGTTTTATTGCAGTAGTTGTAATATTTTAATAATGATCATGACAGTTGGTTTACAATGGGATTTACACAAGATGGTAAAGGCAAACTAATATACTTATGAAACTTCAAGTGAGAGAGATAGTTCAAAGGATGAAGTGAATATTTGGCCTGTGAAAAGGTCCAGGTTTCATCCCTGGCATTGAATGGTCCCCTGAGCACCACTGGGAATGACTGCTAAACTCAGAACTTGGGATAACCCCCAAACAATGCCAGGGATGATCCAATCCCTACCCCAAATATAAATAAAACTAATTAATTTGGTTTTACTATATATTATTTTTTGTTTATTTTTGTTTGTTTTTTTAGGGTGCTCAGGGAGTTACTCCTGGTTCTGTGCTCAGGAGTCGTTCGTGGTAGTGCTCGGGGGACCTTAGGAGATATTGGACATGGAACCCGAGTGGGCCATGTGAAAGGCAAATGCTCTACCAACTGTTTTTTTTTTTTTTGGGGGGGGGGTTGGGTCACACCCGGCAGCACTCAGGGATTACTCCTGGCTCTAAGCTCAGAAATCGCTCCTGGCAGGCTTGGGGACCATATGAAATGCCGGGATTCAAATCACCATCCTTCCATATGCAAGGCCTTACCTCCATGCTATCTCTCCGGTCCCTCTACCAACTGTTTCATCGTGCTGGTCCCTGAGTTTTGTTCTTTACTCAGTAGTAAATATATGTTTTTAATATTATATATCAAATATAAAACTAACTTTATCAAGAAATTAATTTTTGTGGTATTTATACTGAAAGTTTATTTTATCCTTTTTTTTCCTTTTATTTAACACCATGATTATGAAGTTGTTCATGACTGGGTTCCAGTCTTACAATGTACACTAACCTCCTCCATCCATGACATTTCCCACCACCAATGTACCCAGTTTCCTTCCTCTCCTAACCCCTTTACCTGCCTCTGGGTCAGGCATTTAACTCCTCTCTCTCTCTCTCTCTCTCTCTCTCTCTCTCTCTCTCTCTCTCTCTCTCTCTCTCTCTCTCTCTCTCTCTCTCTCTCTCTCTCTGTCTCTCTCTCTCAATCTCTCAATCTCTCTCTCTCTTATTTTTTTCCCTTAGACCCCATGAATGACACTATTGTTAATGAAGTGGTACCATAAATATAACTTTATAAATCATTTAACACCCAGTTACTGGTTGTCCCTTGTGGCAAACTTCCTAACCTCTACTGATCTTCCCGACCATCATCTCTCTATTGTCTCCAGATATTATTACCATACTCTATTTAAAAATTATTTTTTAAATGTCAATATGGGATTAAAATTAGTTACTAGTTTTAATCTGCTCTAATTTAAATTTTTCTTCTTAGTTACCAATTAACACAGATGATTCAGTAAATATTAATCAATTTTAATGGCCATCAGTTTTTTCTACTTCATTCCTCTTTTTTATGTCATAATAAAATTATGAAAGATATTGAATGTAAATAAAATTGCATAGTACCAATACAAGCCTGGTAAGATTTTATCAGTAGTAAGCTTAGATATATTAGAAAGAATTACAGTAAACTAATAAGGAAATGTAAAACAAATGCATCTAAATTGATCTTATTAAAACAATATGACCATTTGTATCTGTTTTGCTTTGTTTTGGGGTCACACCTGGCTCTCAGCTTTAGGAATCATTTCTGGCTGTGCTTAAGGGACCAATCAGGTGCCAGGGATTAAATCATATGCAGGGTAAATGTTCTATCTACTCAATCTCCAAGACAATTTGTTTCCTCTAGGATCTCTAATCCATAAAAATCAAAGCTATTGAATAAGAGTTAATTTGTTCAGTATTGATTATACTTGTGCTATTTTTAACTTCTTGACACGCAATTCAGAAATAATTGAAACAGGTTCGATCCGTGTCCTCTATCTCTGGCATTGATTGTAAACACGTCATTACAAGCATGTATTCCTGTTGTTGAATGTTGGCCTTCCCGGCAGAGCATGACTCATGTTCCTGCCCGCACTTCTTTATTAGGTAAGACCTCCTGGTGAACTTGACCACTGATTGGTCATAGCTTGGTATTTAAAAAACATCCACTAGAAATCTAACTATGAGTTACATAAAACATGAGACACACACACATTTATTTCTCAATTTCTTTCTTCATCCTGTATGCCTCCACTGTCCCCTTATTTTTTCTTTTCTTTTTTTAAAGTAAATATGCTGTCCTCTTATTTTTATTTAACAGTTTCATATTGCATAGAAGGGTACTTACTGCCAGCCTCTGGATATTTCCCAACCAAAACATGGAGGTTATGCGCACTTTGGGAAATCTGAACTTACTTAGGTTAATAAAGATACTAGTTGGTAAAAATATAAACTATTACTTATATCTTTTTAGAGAAGAATCCCTCTCACTCTTGCCTTCTGAAATATTTTTGTGAAATTATCCCCTTGGCACTTTTTCAACTACGACACATGTATCAAACTCCTTAAGTTTTTGTAGGAATTATATTAACTCTAAAATTAACAGAAGATGATTGAAATCTTTAGTTGTTTCTTCTAGAAACATGTTTTTTCCTTTGTTTTCCTACATGTCTGAATATTTCTTGTTAGACTCCCTTCTCATTCCCCACAGCCCCCTTGTTTGCAAGAGAGATGGCTGTTAGGTTGGACGTGTTGTTTTTGTTTCTTTGAGGCCATATCTGCTAACATTCTAGGACTACTCCTGACTCAGTGCTTTGGATTTGTGCCCAGTAATGCTCAGAGAACCAGATTATGCAGAGAATAGAATTCAGAGCTTCTGCCTGAAAAGCAGAAGGTGTTCCAGATCTTTGAACTTTTTTCCTGCACCCCCTTTTTTTTTTGTTTTACTGATTTTTATTTGGGACCAGGGATGAGGGGCAGTGGTAGGAATCAATACTTGAAGAATGTACCCAATCACTGATACCAATAGCTAAACAGGATTATTTTTATAAATTTATTTTCTCTGACTACTCATCTAGTGTTGTTTGGGATATGTACATTTATTTTCATTTTAAACCATTTTACAAACTCATCTTATTGATTCTCCTTCGAGTATTGATTCAGGCATATATTTAGTTAACATTCCTGGTTATTGTGTGATTTGGAATAAATTTGTCTCTTGACTCTTAATTTCTTTATCTGATTATTAAGTAAAGTAATGGCAAACACCTCATACATTTATTGTGGAGACTCAGTTGTGAACTTTGTATAAAGCAGTGGTCCTCAAACTATGGCGCGTGGGCCACATATTGTATTTGTATCTGTTTTGTTTCTTCATTGCAAAATAAGATATATGCAGTGTGCATAAGAATTCGTTCATAAGTTTTGTTTTTACTATAGTCAGACCCTCCAATGGTCTGAGGAACAGTGAACTGGCCCCCTGTTTAAAAAGTTTGAGGACCCCTGGTATAAAGTGTTAGACAATGTCTCTTACTTTACTGGAGGTAGATGGCCAAGTGACTGAATAAATTGTGTATATATTTTTCCATTTGAAAGTCAGAACTCCTATTTCTGACTTCCATTTCTTCTGACTCTAGCCTCAAGAAGAATATCATAAATTATTTTTATGATAATATCCTTGTCTTGTCCTTGACATTGGTTGGATTACATTTTCTAGCTCATTGTTGAGTTATTTTTTTATGTCAAAGAACTGTTTTACAATCCGTTTTCTAGTCTTATTTTCAGTAATGGATAAGTAATGAATTTTATATTGATAAAAATAAATAATTGATATGATGATTTTAATACTGTAGCTCTCCTAACAAAACCTATTTCCTTTATTCTCTTAAAATATTTTGCAGTTCAGCTGCAGTTCAGTACAGTGGCATGGAGCTTGCCTTACATGCAGTTGACTTAGATTTAATCTCCAGAACCACTTATGTTCTTCTGAGCCTGCCAGGAATGATTCCTGAGTACACAGCATCAGGAGAAAATATTTCACACCACCAGATGTTGTTTCCTGCCCAATATTCTGAAATTCCCATGCTAACATTTTCACCCTACTTTCCTTCTACTGATGCTGTGAAGACCAGGAGTTACATGAATGTTGGGTTGTACCGTTCACACAGTTTAGTTGTGTTGCTTACTGTGGGCCTCACATTAGATTGTAGTTCTCATACACTCGAACACTTGGGGACAATTTTATAGTGCAGTTCTTACTTGGGGTTGCATGCTGTAGTTGAAATTTCTGCACACACCTCTATGAATCAACCAGTAGTTGCTTGTGGCACAAGGGATCACAGATAGCAAAGTTGCAGGATATTGCACTTATCATGTGACCAACAACTCATCCTTGTATGCTTGCAAAGCAAGTGCTTTAGTTACTAAGCCATCTCTGGACTCCCTTATATGCTGGAATTCTTATAAAAAAAACTTTGGTATTAATATTTGTTAGTTTGTTTTTATTTTGGACATCACACCTGACTGCTCAGGCTCATTCTTAGCTCTACATTCAGGGATCACTCCTGATTATAGATAGTGCCAGAGTTGGCCATGTGGAAGCAAGTGCCTTATTTATTGTATTATCTATCTCTTTGATCCTGCATTCATCATCATAATGTGTTGTTTGCTTTTTTTGAGCAATTTTCTTTCATTTCTTTGTAACTGTATTGCTGGTTCACAGAGATCAAGATTATTGATGTTCTGCTTAAAGAAGCTTTTTGTACTTTCCTAAAATGTGCGTATATGCACAGATTCATGCATAAATATATATATGTGCCTACATCATATTTATAAGGAGGCAATATATATGTATATCTATGGGGGATATTTTTGGCTTTGTGATTAAGAGTGACCTTTTGTGGTGCTCTAAAACTATATTGCCAGAGTTAGTTATGTGCAAGGCAAGTGCTATGTCTCCAATATTGCACTTGCCTAAAATATTCTTCAGAACTCTAAAGCACATCTCTTTTTATACTTAACTTCTTTCTTTGAGACTTCAGGATAGATTCTCTCCTACTCCTATCAAGCATCATTCTTTGCACAGACTTTATGTCCGCTACTTTTTCCTTTCTGCATATGTGAAGAAAAGATATCTTTTAAGACCATTATTTGGCAACAGGGAGTGTTGGGTAGGTGATTGTGATCTAGTCCTCTGCCATATTAGCACCATCATGGCTCTTTCCAAGCTGTTCCTCTAGTAGGTTGCTGTGCCCTATGCATAGACCTAGAGTCTTGCAGGCACTTGCTTATAGGCATCTGAACACAAGCAAATGTGCTGTAGTTTCAATCTCAGGAGGTCCTATTTTTCATCCATCTGCATTGGTGCAGCCTAGAGGATCCCAATTCTCTGTTTCCCCAGTGGATTGTTTCCTCTGCAAACCTTATCCCCTTGGATGAAAGGTCTCAATACTTCTGTCCATCTTAGCTTTTTCATAGAAAAGAAAATGTTAAAAGAATGACTTGAATGCACAGGGCCAGCTGATTCATAAAGCAACACACCCAAGAAGAAAGATACTTGTCTCCTTTTCTGGTAAATATAGGCCTGGTTCTCTGCCAGTGGAGGACAGATCACTTCTGTGGTAGTTTTCTAAGGCCACTAAAACAAATCAGCACAACCGAGTGACTTAAAACACAAAAGTATTGTATTACAGCTTTGAGTCTAGAAGTCTGAAATCAAGGTGTTGGCGAAACCTAGTTCTCTCTGAAAGTTCTCAAGGAGATTAATGTCTTGCCTCTTCCAGCATCTGGTTGCTGCCAACAGCTTCTTCTACTCATTGGCTTATTTCCTTTTGTCTGCATCTCTCCACATGAACTTCTTCCCTGTGTATTTCTGTTCTGCCTTATTATAAGGACAGAGGTTCTGGATATAGCACCTGCAGACTTAACTAACTGCATCTACTCCTCCTGAGATTTGGAGTAGGCATATATTTTGAGGAAACATGATTCAGCATTCTACATTCCTGTAGAAACCTCCAGCCTATTTGATCTGTCCTTAAAAAAAATGTTTATAAAGATTGCCAATTATTTCTCATTCCAGTTTCTTTGACTTAAGTAATAGTAACAGCTAGGGTATCCATGTGCCAGCCACTTAACATGTGATTCATCAGACACAGTTCATGGAAAACTATTCCTAATTATAGCAATAATTTTCTTATCACTTTTATTTTCAGTGTGGTTCTGCTAGGCAATGTTGCCTCTTTCCTTACTCCCAATGATTTTTAGTGAGAAGTAGGAGGATATGGCTGCTGAAACTACCATGTTACTTTCAATTTCCTTAAGGACAGTTCATAAGTCCCCAATTCTCACTTGTTACCTTTAAAATAAGTTGGAAAAAATAAGGCTATCTTCTCAGTTTCTAAATTATGGCAGCATCTTATTTGATATCACAAAGCCAGGGTGAGGACAATAGTCCCACACCAGTCTTGGCGAGGCAGCCGCTGCTCAAAGATCTAAGCAGAGACGCTCTGCAGGCCAGTTTCAGACTCAGTGTCCTCTCTGCTGGATGCAGAGAGGGAGACATCTAGATTTATTACCTCCATGTTGAAATTGCTTTGAACTCAATAATATTCTAGAGAAGCACATTTATTCTTAGGATAACTCATTTATGTGAGGGGATCTGGCTTTTCCATTGAAGAGTGTGAGACCAAGTTGCCTTTCCTTGTGCTGTAATTGGATTTAAGTGGAAAATAGAGTCACTGTTAAAAAATACAGAAAGTAATTGGACAGCTAGTATTCGCATAAAGCAAAAGCATCTAGAAAGTTCTGATATCATAGGTCAGAGGTCTCTCTGAGCTCACTGCTATTCAAACTCTCATGGAGGAATTTTAAAGACGGATGGCCCCAAGGTAAATTTGTCCATCTTATGCTTCTTCAATTCACCATTTTTCTGTTTGCAGCATTCTTTTTTTAAATTATCTTTATTTAAACAATGTGATTACAAGCATGATTGCAGTGGTATGATTGCAGTCATGGACCCCCTTCACCAGTGCAAGATTTCCACCATCAATGTCCCAGATCTCCCTCCTCCCCACCCCACCCTCACCTGTACTCGAGACAGGTTTCCTACTTCCCTCATTCATTCACATTGGTATGATAGTTCTCAGTGTAGTTATTTCTCTAACTGCACTCATCACTCTATGTGGTGAGCTTCATGTCATGAGCTGGACCTATCAGCCCTCATCTCTCTTGTCTCTGAGATACTGCTAAAAATGTCTTTCATTTTTCTTAAAACACATAGATGAGTGAAACTATTCTGCATCTTTCTCTCTCCGTCTGACTTATTTCACTCAGCATAATAGATTCCATGTACATCCATGCATAGGAAAATGTCATGACTTCAGCTCTCCTGACGGCTGTTTGCAGCATTCTTAAAGCATACCATATGTGCTCAAGTAGAAGCCAACCTCCGTAATCTAACCCTAAAACTGGAAAAACTTGGTGACTCGAGTATAAGCCAAGTTGGAAAATGCAGCAGCCTCTGGTACATTTTAGAAATAAAAATATATCCCCAAAACAATTACCCAATTGAGGAATCAGTAGGTTAAATGTTTTTCAATATTTATTGCTAAAGAAGAACTGTAAACTACTAAGAGTAACTTTAAAACTTTAAATAAAGTGTAGGAAACTGTAGCTTAACAGGTAGTCAAGCTAAATCACAAAGGTTAAAATCCTTCAAAACTAGATTCTTCCTCCTCCTCATCTGTATGTCCAAACAGAGCTTCAGCTGTATCTGATGTGAGGGGATCAGCAGACATTGTCATCATCACGGAGTTCGCAGGTATCATCATCACTGCTGTTGGTCTCATACAAAGGGTAGAATATTGTGTATTAAATAGTTCAGTAGCATACGGTTCAGTTTAGCCGCCTACCTCTTGGACTCATTTGTGACTTGTGGAATGAGCTGAAGCAACTGGGGCCCCTACCAGCAGATTTGGTGGATGCACACCAATCAAATAACCTGTTTGACCCAAGTATAAGCTGACTTTGGGTTTGGGGCACAAATTTTGTGCCAGAAAAACTCGGCTTATACCCGAGTATATATGGTAATTGCCACTTATGCATTTAGCAGCAATATGGTGAGAGTGGTTTTCTTGTGTAGGATGGTTATCTGTTACTCCATCTTGTTTTGGGAAGGGAGTCACACTCAGTGGCGCTCAAGGGTTACTCTAAGCTACATGCTCAGAAATAGCTCCTGGCTCAGGAGACCATATGGGATGCCAGGGATCAAACTCACGTCTGGATCAGCTGCATGCAAGGCACATGTCCTACCACTCCAGCCCCTTGGCAGTGAAGCTGAAAGCAGTTTTATTTAGGGAGTCACACCTGTTGCTGCAGGTACCACAGAGCAGGTACCTGCAGGTTCCACAGACCATTTGGTTTGCTAATCCTAGGGGTTGGGGTATGGTTTCACACACCTCTCACCTTTTATAATATGTATATGACCATGAGTTCCATCATGAAATTTGCATTGAATTAAGTATTCTTAATTAGGATAAGCTGGGCATGGAGTCAGTACTTAACAACTACTTATGGAAGGAATGAACAGCCAGGACAAACTATAAGTAAGAACTCAGACATTGGAGTCAGATGGACCTGGTCTAGAACCCTGGCTCTGGCACTTGCAAGCTCTAAGGTCTTGCGCAATTTCCTAGACTTCTCTAAACTCCAGCTTTCTATCTTAAAGTAGGAATGGCAAGATGTAGGTCCTGAGGTTATTGTGAGACTTAACCGACTTATGGGAGCAAATAAACCATGTCAGTCGCTGTGTCTCTCCTACTACAAGCACTCTTGTGACTATTTTTTACTCTCATTGATGATACTGATTATAAAAATTAATGAAGGAAGTTCCTAAATCACACTGATTAGTATATCTGTCTCTTGTATACCCCCCATATGAATATTTATTGACTAGTTTAGGGAACTAACTCTACAGTTGCTCCTTGCTACTCATCTTTGTCATCCTTTCTACCATGGCAAGTTCCTATGTCCATGTTCCTACGGCTCTGAAGGCCAAGTTCATTGCTTTCCTCTTAATGCCTCCTATTCATGCACCTCTTTTTCATTGATTTCCCCAGTTGACGTACATTCTTTCAAGTGCTGCCCAGCAGTTGGAACTACAGATAAAAAATACATACCATAGACATGGAATAATCTCATTCATTTGTGGGATATAAGAAAAATAAAAGTCAGTTTATTAATAATATTCGGAGACAATCGAGATGAGTGGCCAGTCTCTAGTAGAAAGCTTGTCCTAAACAGTGGAGCAGTGAAGTTAGAGTAGAGAAGGGACCATTATGACAATGGTAGTTGGGACTGATCACTCTCGTTAAGAACTGGGTGCTCTTCGACAAAGAAGAAATACATATGGCCAAAAGACACATGAAAAAATGCTCCACATCACTAATCATAAGGGAGAAGCAAATCAAAACAACTATGAGGTACCACCTCACACCCCAGAGATTGGCACACATCACAAAGAATGAGAACAAGCAGTGTTGGTGGGGATGTGGAGAGAAAGGAACTCTTATCCACTGCTGGTGGGAATGCCATCTAGTTCAACCTTTATGGAAAGCAATACAGAGATTCCTCTAAAAACTGGAAATCAAGCTCCCATAAGACCCAGCTATACCACTCCTAAGAATATACCCTAGGAACACAAAAATCCAATACAAAAATTCCTTCCTTACACCTATATTCATTGCAGCACTATTTACCATAGCAAGACTCTGGAAACAGCCAAGATACCCTTCAACGATGAATGGCTAAAGAAACTGTGGTACATATACACAATGGAATATTATGCAGCTGTCAGGAGAGAAGAAGTCATGAAATTTTCCTATACATGGATGTACATGGAATCTATTATGCTGAATGAAATAAGTCAGAGAGAGAGAGAGAAACGCAGAATGGTCTCACTCATCTATGGGTTTTAAGAAAAATGAAAGACATTCTTGCAATAATAATTTTCAGACACAAAAGAGAAAAGAGCTGGAAGTTCCAGCTCACCTCAGGAAGCTCACCATAAAGAGTGATGAGTTTAGTTAGAGAAATAACTACATTTTGAACTGTCCTCATAATGAGAATGTATGAGGAAAACGGAAAGCCTGTCTAGAGTACAGGCGGGGGTCGGGTGGGGAGGAGGGAGACTTGGGACATTGGTGATGGAAATGTTGCACTGGTGATGGGTGGTGTTCTTTACATGACTGAAACCCAAACACTACCATGTATGTAATCAAGGTGTTTAAATAAAATAAATAAAGGGGAAAAAAAAGAACTGGGTGCTGAAAGGGAATAAAGTGATATGCATGGTACCCCTGCATTAATAATAGTGCAAACTACAGTGTCAAAAAGAAAAAGAGGGAAAAAATGGGAGAGGCAAAGCGGGGGAGGGAGAGGTAAAATGTCTGCCCCAAAGGGAGGTGAGGAGGGAAACTGGGGTCATTTGTGGTGAGAAATGTGCGCTGGTGAAAGGTGATGTACATTCTATTACTGAAACTAAATGATGAACAATTTTGTATCCATGGTGCTTAAATAAAGTAATTATATTTGCATGCTTATATATATGGGAAGAAAGAAAAAGAAAGAAAGAAAGAAAGAAAGAAAGAAAGAAAGGAAGGAAGGAAGGAAGGAAGGAAGGAAGGAAGGAAGGAAAAGAAAGAAAGAAGGAAGGAAGGAAGGAAGGAAGGAAGGAAGGAAGGAAGGAAAGAAAGAAAGAAAGAAAGAAAGAAAGAAAGAAGAAAGAAAGAAAGAAAGAAAGAAAGAAAGAAAGAAGAAAGAAAGAAAGAAAGAAAGAAAGAAAGAAAGAAAGAAAGAAAGAAAGAAAGAAAGAAAGAAAGAAAGAAAGAGAAAGGAAGAAAGAAGGAAAGAAAGAAAGAAAGGAAGGAAGGAAGGAAGGAAGGAAGGAAAGAAAGAGAGAGAAAGAAAGAAAGAAAGAGAGAGAGAAAGAGAGAAAGAAAAAGAGAGAAAGAAGAAAAATGAAAATATCCCAGTGACCCAGGAGACTCTGAAAGATGAGTGTTAGGTTTAAAACCCAGTGGAACACAGAGCCTATTTTCATTCATGCAAAGATCTGGACTATTCCTCTTAAGAATGTCCTGGAGGTATCTCACTGTTCTTTTACCTCTTCCCTGTGACGCTCTAAAACAGACACTAAAAGCTCAGGAAGCCCTAGAAATGCAGGTGCTTGTGTCTAGTGCAGGTTTCTGGTGTGGTAGCCTCAGGCAACAGAGGAGTACACAGACTTTCATAGGAGAAACCCACTAGCCCAGAAGCAGATGGACACGTTTCTGTCCCCAAGGAGTATAAAAGGAAGTCTTGGGAGGACCATGGGAAATTCCGTGTCCACCCCCAAAGTCATAACCTCTCTGATCTCCTTTGCCATCAGTTTTTGTTTTTGTTTGTTGTTTGTTTGTTTGTTTTTGGGTGGGTCAAACCTGGCAGTGCTCAGGGGTTACTCCTGGCTCTATGCTCAGAAATCGCCCCTGGCAGGCTCAGGGGACCATATGGGATGCCAGGATTTGAACCACCGTCCTTCTGCATGAAAGGCAAATGCCCTACCTCCATGCTATCTCTCTGGCTCCTTGCCATTAGTTTTGATATTTACAGCTTGCCTTCCAGTTGTGTCAATCATAATCCAAATCACTATCTCGATTCAGCTTCGAGGACAAGAAATAAGGGAAAGTTAAGATGGCTAAGATTGTTCCCCTTATATTACCATCACAAACCCTTCCTCTAATACTCCTCTATCCAGAATAGCCCTACCTAAAATGGTTTGCCTATTAAACCTTCTCCTGTACTTACCTTGACCTGGTTGGATCTGAATTTCATTCTCAGCACTCCTTATGATCCCCAGAGCCCTGCCAAAAGTGATCCTTTAGTTCAAAATAATTGCATGATTATTTTTATACCTAAGAATAACTGGGATTATTATTAATAATAATATGTATTATTAATGGGGAGGAAGAGACAAAGGATAGATATTTGTCATTCATCTTCCATATTCTCAGCCCTTCTGTGAATTTGTTGTTGTCCAGTATCTTTGTTGAAGCTGATTTCTCTTTGGCATTTGCCTCAAGGCTAAGTTTTTTGAAAAATAGATCATGCTTGAGATCATTAATTCAGTTCAATTAAACAAGCAGATATGGGCTAGTTCTTTTCGCTATCCATTGGGCTCTGGGGATTCTGCAAAGAACAAAACATTGGCCCTGTTGCCATGGAGATTATAGTGCCCCCCAGGGGTCTTAGATCTGTCTG
Source organism: Suncus etruscus (assembly GCF_024139225.1). NCBI lineage: Eukaryota > Metazoa > Chordata > Mammalia > Eulipotyphla > Soricidae > Suncus > Suncus etruscus. The sequence continues at coordinate 40,827,788 of NC_064866.1, read as the reverse complement.
GAAAGGATGTTTTAAAAAACGAGATGATTAAACCCAGAGAAACAAAGTGATTTGGTCCAAATCACACACAAATGATATCCTTAAAACTAAGCCCTAGGTTTCCCAATAGAACTGTTTACTTTTGGGGGAGGATGGTGAGGGTGCTGGGAGACACACCCAGAGATACTCAGGGGTTATTCTTGGCCAGTGCTAGGGGATCATATGCGATGCTGAGGATCGAACCTGTGTTGGCTTTGTGCGTGGTAAACACCTTATCCACTGTACTTTCACATGTCCCCCCCACCCTACCCCAGTCTATTTTCCTTTTACCTTCTCAGTTAATTCTTTCTTTTATTCAGCAAGACAATTAGCTCTAGTGATAGCCACAATCTTCCATCCTTCCCTCCTTCCTTCCCTTCCTCTCCTTCCCTCCCTCCCTCCCTCCCTCCCTCCCTCCCTCCCTCCCTCCCTCCCTCCCTCCCTTCCTTCCTTCCTTCCTTCCTTCCTTCCTTCCTTCCTTCCTTCCTTCCTTCCTTCCTTCCTCCAAACCAGCTGTGATCAGAGCTTACCTGTAGCTCTGTATACAAGGATTGCTCCTTTTAGTGCTCAGGTAATCATATTCAGAGCTGAAGATTGAAGTTAGGGTTCACCACATGAGAGGCAGTGATCTAAACTTCTAAGCTATCTCAGTGACCCAGAACTACTCACAATCTTAAGCAGTGTTCTATTTTTAAAATATATAGTCTCCTCAGACCTAAGAGCCCAAAATAAGAACTAAAGGCCAAAGATAAACCCTCAGATATATGGACAATCGTTCTGCAGCAAGGAGTTGGGGACATGAAGTCAAGCAAAGGAAATTTCTTCTTCAAAAAATGTACAAGGGAAAACAGAACAGCCACATGAAGTAAAGGAAACTGGAGCCATGTCTCACACCATTCACAAATCACCATTGAATCAGAGTGGATTAAGGGCCTTGAGGTTTGACTATAATCCATAGAACATATAGAGAAAACCTCAGCATAACACCCAGGAAATAGACTTCAAAAGTATCTTTGTTGATTCAACTCCATTGGAAATTAAACAAAAATGAAAATAAACAAGTATGACTACATAAAAACAAAAAAAAATTAATGGAATAAAAGAAATATATGCTAAAATGAAAAGACACTGTGTCAAATGATAGCACAGCAGTAGGGCATTTATTTGCCTTGCCTGTTGCAGACCTGGGATAGACCCAAGTTCTATCTCTGGCATCATATATGGTCCCCCAAGTCTGACAGGAGCAATTTCTGGGTGCAGAGCTAGGAGTAACCCCTAAGCACCACTGGGTGTGGCCCAAAACCAAAAAAGTAAAATAAAATGAAAAGACACCGTATGAAATGACAAAATATTTCACACCATATTTCAGATAAAGAACTAACTTTCAAGAGACACAAAGCTCAACAACAACAGAAAAGAATAGCCTTATCAAAAAGGGAAGGAGACAAATAATTATTTCCCCAAAGAGGACATATAGCCAGTTACCAGACATGTGAAAAAATGTTCATTGTTCTTTGTTATTAGGGAAATGTAAAGTAACAATAAGAGAGGAGCTGAAAAGATAGGATTGAGGTTGAGTGCTTGCCTTGCATGGAGCCATCAAGGATATAATCCTTGGCACTGCATATTGTTCTCTGATCAGGGGCTATCCTTGAGTACAGAATGAAAAGTAAGCCCTGGTCACCACTGGCTGTGGCCCAAAATGAAATAAGCACGCTTGCGGCACACAGACACACACATACCCGTAACAATCACAAGACAAGAACAACAGTGTATTGAAGTCGTGCTTAGATACATATGTTCACTGCAGGACATAGTGCAGTGGTAAGTATATGGAAACAACCCAAATGTCCAATGACAGATGATCAGATAAAGAAACACATGCGTCTGTACTTTGGAATATTATGCAGCTATAAGGAAAGATGAAAGTTTTCATCACCACAGCCAGTGGTGGCCAATTCTTTTCACTCTCGATACCTGTTATCATTGCCATATGATGTCACCATTGAATACATATCATACACACCCCAGTGACTGCTTATTTGTCCTACTCAGGAATTATTGCTGGCCTGAAGCTTACATACAGTTCTTTTCAAGGCACTTCAGTGAAGGTTCAAATATTTCATCTATCTAATTCTATGCTCACATGCTTAGTCAGTGATTGGTAAAAAAAAATAATTTTGTTTTCTAATCAGCTTTAGTTACATATACTAGAATTAATTTATCCCTATAAGTTTTGTGCCCATTTATTTAAAAATAGCATTGGAAATATACTCTAAGCTGGCTTTATGTTATTCTGTTTTATTCCCATCTAGAGTCCCATAGACTTAATATGAAGATTCCTCCAGCTCCTCCCAACAATAACTACACATGAATTTTTTTTATTTTTTTTAATTTTTATTTTGATCATATTGGCTTTCATATCTTTCACAGTATACCAATAAAATTTTTAAATATGCTTTAGATAGCCAGATAATTTTCATTTCTCTCTTTCATTTTCACTTTCCTTTCATTTTTATTTTCCTTTCATTTTCATTTTACCCAGAATTATTTGCGTGTATGACATTAATGAGACTCTCCTCTAAATAGTAATAGTTCTTAGGTTATCTATTTAACCTATCCAAAGATTTGCCTATTATTTAATTTCTAACTCACATTAATTTCTCTTGCCTACCTCACTCCCATAGTAATTTCCCCTTGTTATAGCTTAATATGTATACACCTGTGTTTGATTTAACTGTGTCATACTGATGCAGTCTCAAACAGTGGTCCTCAAACTATGGCCCGCGGGCCACATATTGTATTTGTATCTGTTTTGTTTCTTCATTACAAAATAAGATCTATGCAGTGTGCGTAAGAATTCGTTCCTAAGTTTTGTTTTTACTAGAGTCAGACCCTCCAATGGTCTGAGGAGCAGTGAACTGGCCCCCTGTTGAAAAAGTTTGAGGACCCCTGATACTAGGAGATTTTGTGTGGATATAAAGACCTGCTTACAGTTCCTAGAGAAGCACCCTGACCTTCTGAAAATCATTGTACAGTCTCTGTTCTCTGCCTCTCTGCCTCTCAGGGCATTGGCATCCGCCAGCACTGAGGATAACTTTGAGATGGATGGTCCGAAATCTGCAAGAGGAAATGATTCCTTTGGCTGCTTCTTAAAGGAAATATAAGAAATAAGTCATTTCCTAAAGTGAAGCTATGAAAGCTTAATGGAAAGTATTACCAAGATAGGAAGAGAGAAAAAAACAGAAATAAGCTCATTGGGAACAATCTTCAAGAGTCAACAAAACATTTATCTGAGGGAAGGTGAAAGCCATTTTTCAAACAGCCACACTTCGGTTCAATGCATAAAAGTAGGAAGAGCAGAATAGATGGAGATTAGAAATGCATGTATTCCTTGCTGCGCTCTGATGTGCTTTAGAAGGAGACCTTTAACTTTATAGTTTCTTTATCTATACAATGGGACTGGGTTCTTCTCAAGTTGATTTAAAGAGACAATACAGAGAAGGCAGCTTTGTGTGCTGTTTGAAAACATAGCAATCGCTTATACTGTTTATCATCGAGAAATTCTTTTAGGGGCTAGAAGAGAGCACAAGGAACTGAAGTGCATTCCTTGATGAAGGATGCCCAGGTTCAGTCCTTGGCACTGCATGGTCCCTCCAACATGGGAGTCAATACTGTGCACCCCTTAGTATTTGTTACAGGAACTGGGAATAGTTCCTATAACAAATACTCCCTCAATGTCAGGGATAAAACGAAAAGAAAAAGAACACAGTTATCCCACAAATAAAGGCTTTTAGAGAAAGAATAAAGGACAATGTTGGGAATAATGAGATATCAGAACTTAAAACAGACTGAAAGAATCAAAGGACAATGTCCCCTCTCTTTCCTTTCTTTACTCCCTCTCTCGTGGCTTCTTCTCCCAACTGACATTAATGCTTCCTTGCTCATATCATTGTAACCTATTCTTCTCCACAGTTTGGAAATTACTGCTCTAGACTTCTGTAAATTATAATTATGCATAATAATGTGATAAAGTAATATACATATTTTCTCATTTTACATTATGTGAACGTTTTTATGTGCCATATACTTATTATACAACGCATTTTTTATACCCAGTAACCTCATCTTCTAAATCAGCACTCATTGTCTAATGAAAGTTCCTCAATGAAAAAATTGTGCAATCCTCACTATCCAGTATTGTCACCATTAGCCGACTGCAACCATTAAGCATTCGTACGATGACTGTTGTGATGATGAAGAGTTCTTTAGGGTACTCGGCAAGGCATGTCTAAATAGTTGTTAAAGTCTGTCTTTAATATATCTTTTATATATGGAATGAGTTGGAAGATAAAGAAGTATATTCATTGTAAACAAAGACACAGATAACAGCTTCACAACTAATCCCAGAAGAGATGGATGCAAACCAAGCCAAACCACTGAATCTCATTGATCCAGTTCTACATATCCTGGAGTTCCTGCAGCACATGACTTCACAACACTTCCACAGTACTGGAAACCAAATTAGACAATACTGATGGCCCAGTAGGAGCACACCAAATTAAATGGAAAGCATAGAATCTCACTAAGCTTAATAACAAAAACAATCACAGAAGGTTCAACTTGCAACAGCCAGCTTAAATAAAACCCTCGGAAAATGACTCTAATGCCCGCATTAAAGTCAGTTAATTGTGAGATACAATAATTTTCACAAATTTTCTTTTACTAAAGTATTCCTGATAATTCCATTAGTCACTTTGTTAAACAATCAACATAAAATATAATCAACATAAAATATATTATTTTGTGCCTGCTAAAGGAGCAGGCTTGGAGGATAGATGGGAAATTGGGGACAATAGTGGAAAGTCACACTGGTGGTGGGATAAGTGTCACAATATTGCACCCCTGAAACAATCGTATTATGAACAAATTTTTAAACCATGGTTATTAAATGAAGTTTAAGATAAAATTTATGATGTAAATTAATAGGTTTTCCTGAAAACATGCAAGAAGTCCAGTTACCTTTTGGATAGACACTACTGGAATGACCAAGGCAATTATGGCACAAAGAACCACTGTGCTGAAAAGTCTTGGGCTGTGTGAATTTCCTGGTAAATTTACTCAGTTATTCTGCTTCTATACTTGAGTCACAGCAATGAGAATCAAGAAGGCAAGAGACAAAAAAAAACCTGTATCCTAGGAAAGTGATTCTTAAGACCAGAGAATGTTCTGATTATTTTTTACGTGGGTCTACTTTGTGCTGTCTTTTCGAAGGGACTTTGCAGGAATGACTTGTCCCAATATCTTTTTATGTTGTTCACTGTGATCTTTTCGCAGCTTTTCATTGCCCCTAGAAATTATTCAAAACTTTTTAACATTTTTTTTGCCATAGCAATAAGACAGGTCTCAAACATCAAGTTACAAGAGGATAATATCATGAACAAAATGGTAATTAGGAGGAATTTGGTTGTTCAAAGGGAGCAGGCACTGTTCCATTTGATTCTTGACATCTGACACTGTAAGTCCAGGTTGTCTATCAACAGAAGAAGGAACACTTGGTTTTTATATAAAACCTCTACTCCTTTATACTAATTTGTAAAGCAAAGGAAGCATACATATAGCTCATATTTGGTTCAAGGCCTCTCATTTCACAATTGCATTTTCCCCCTGTTTTATTACCCTTGATTTCTTATCAGACTCTACCTTTTGACTATTGTGACCTGTTTGCCATTGCTTAACTCTCCAAACTCATTCCTACCTCAACACATTTGCACATGATATTCCTTAATTCCAGAATTTCACTGTTCTGTCATTTATATATTAAGCATGGCCCTTCCCTGGCCATGAGCAGCACAAGTGTCACTTCTTCGGCAGTTTTGCTCCTTCTTCTGGTATTCCTTAGCACTAATTCTACTTAGTCTCTTGCTCTTGTTATTCTATAATTTATATAATGGATTTCCTTTTGTGATCCAGGACTATGCAGACCACATAGACATATGGGTACTGTTTTTTGAGTGCTTCAGAGGCCTTACTTTCAAAGGATTCTAACTGGAACAGTTTTGCATCTCCTTCCCATTAGCCTGCTTTTACTCCTATATGTAGAGTTCAGGAAATAGCAGCAGTCCATCAGGGTTGAAACTGGGAACCCTGTGGATAGCTTCATTTTCTGCAACTTCCTAAAGCCCATCAGTTACCTAACGAAAATAAACTCCATTCAACATTTCCAGTATATCACCATCCCTGACTCTCTGTTGGTTGTGATTGCCATTTAATAAATAATCAGTGAAAATATTCTTAATGAATTGTTTGTTGATTGAAATCATGTAGAAATTGAGTAATTAGCACTGTAGAGAAAGCAGCAATCAGTAGGATTTCTTGAAGAAAAAATGAAATCGAGAAGATCCTTCCTGGTTGAGGGACCCAATAACGGGTAAGAAATAAGGTATGAAGTAGGTAGGTGGAGAGAATGATATGGTAGCTGGAATAAGCAAAGAGAATTTTATAGCAGGAAGGGGTGGCAGCCTGATTGGACTGAAATGTTATGAGATGAACAGGCAAAGGAGAATGAGGGTGACTAAGCCAATAGTCAGTTGAGATGAACCTGTAATTCTGGAGAAGATGTTTAGAGTTCATGCACAGCAAAGTTGGAGCCTTTGTTGATTATTGTACAGGAGGCCTGTGTTGACTTGTTCCAAGTATCACAGCATAAAACAAGCTAAGGATGATAGTGTGAAAGATTTCCAAGCATGGGCAGAGGACTTGGGGTTCATTGGAAAATGAGCAACCACAGAAACACAGAGGTAATACTAGGCAGGGCTAAAGTTTGGATAAAAATTTGGTTATTTGCAAAGTACAGAGTTTGTAGAAAGGAGGAGAGATATCAAATAAATTTATCAGTTAATTTTAATCTGACTTCTGAAGTTCTGGCTAATATGTGTCTTTTATTCTAGCAAAGTTGGAAGCAAAAGTGGTTAAGCAGGCAACATTTCTTCTTCATTCATTAGAGCAGCAAGTATAGTGAACCCCTATTAAATCTTTCCAGGTGACAGTGCTTACTTATCTTTTCTGAAGTTTATGTCAAGTCTACCAGGTTATCATGGGGTGGCACCAATTCTGTTCCCTTCCAAGTTTGGTCTCCAGGCACAGGGAAAATTGGCATTACAGAGACAAGGTAAGTGGAGAAATTCTTTTGATTATTGATATTCCATTGAAAAAATTATTTCTCATGTAGAATTCTCAGGGGATTCTGTTTCAGTGATTGCTGAGTGAAACGGGTTTCCCCAGGGTGATTTTGAGAATCTCAGCACTTCCTGCCCTGCCTGGCTTTAAGGTCCTAATTCTGGTACCATATTAGAATTGTGAGGTAATGATGCCACACATTATGGTGACTCAGAATGTGTCTCAGAGTTCTATACTTTCCACTGCTAACTCAAACCACCCAAAGGATTTTGGGTCACTGCTTAGCAGATACCTGTTTATAAAGCCTGCCACTTGCTAACAACATGTGAATGTTGCAGTATGCCTCCCGCTTTTAGCAGCCCCTTGAAGTGGAGACAGAAATAGCCCCTCCTACCAGGAACAAAAATAGAAATGGTGAAATGAATTCGTGTGTTTTTATCTCAGTGTAGGGCACCCCTATCATATGGACAGTCATTGCTTCCAACAATCTGCCATGTGAAATGGTAGCAAAGGGCTTTCCTTGTGAGGAGAGGAAAAGGAAAAAATAGAAAACCAACAGTGTCACTTTCCATGAGGGAGTGATTCGTGTTCTATTCTTGTCTTGCCTTTTCCTCTGCTTTACTTTCCTTCCCTTAATAGACATTCTAAACACCTATTGTAATAGGATTTGGGTTATTGTGTGTAATCTTGTGGCATTGTAACCAGGAAGGTCCTGTTCCATTGCCACTTGAGGGCCTGTCATTTGGGACACATAATGGCAGGTCACAAAAGAGCTTGATTGGTAGGAAATTGGCAGGAGATTGGAGGACAAGGGCCATGTGTCCTCAATGTAAACTTCTTCCTGCGCAGTCACAGTAAAGGCTCTTATAGTGAAAGAGAACAAAGAATGCATCTTTAGGAAGGGTGGGTTGCACATTGGTTAGAACCAGAGTGACCAATAAGTTCCCTCAGAGTGAATTTCCTGAGACAGACTTCACACGTAGTTGATAAAAAATAATATAAGATTCTCATTTAAGTTACTGCTCTCTTTCATTCTGTAGAATAAGAGAAAGGGGTGTGGCATTTTCAACATATTCAGTCATCCCTGCCCAGACAAATATTCTGATGTTGAATTTGGCTCTTAGTTTATTTGGCTGGTTTCAGCATGTTATAGCAGAAGTATGGATGACATGCTGTCCCTGCCTGCAAAGAGCTTCCCACTAGTTAGGGGAATCAGACACATACATAGACATCTCACGCATGTAGGTGATGGGATAGAAAGATGCTTAGGACTTCCGAGAGGGCAGAGAAAAAGAACACATGGCTCTTTATAAGCCAGTGTTTCTCTGCCAACAGGGAAAGCATTTCCATTACTCCTGGCCTTGAACTCAATTCTATGACCCTATAAACAGAATTTAAATTGCTTCATTTTTCAGAGAGGAGCACAGTACTGCCTGGCTGAGACTTAAAAAATTGTGTGCCTGATTATAGAGGTGATGGGACCCACAGGCTGAAAGCCAACAGCACCATTCCCCCCAATTATATCCAATTTTCCAAAACAAGGATTTGCCATTTCTTAGGCCTCGGAGCAATATGCCTCCAAGGGATTAAATATTAATTGGATTTCTCCTTCCTCTTTTCCATCTTTATCACATTTGAAAATACTTTTCCCCTTTCATCATTTTTCTACTTCTCCATTCCTTTGATATATCCAATCATAATTTGCGGGCCGGCGAGGTGACGCTAGAGGTAAGGTGTCTGCCTTGCAAGCGCTAGCCAAGGAAGGACTGCGGTTCAATCCCCTGGAGTCCCATATGGTCCCCCCAAGCCAGGGGCAATTTCTGAGCACTTAGCCAGGAGTAACCCCTGAGCATCAAACGGGTGTGGCCCGAAAACCCAAAAAAAAATCATAATTTGCCATAAATGCTGCTGACACAGGGAACACACAGACAAGACAAAACAAAAACACAAGACAAAACTCCATTCCTTATAGACCTTTACCTTGGCCATCTATCAGGATCTCTCCAAGATTGAGATTTTTCTGAAGATCAATGCTCTGGAACTATCTGCAGATTATATTTTTTTAAGTGAGGGGGAAATGTGGCCTGCTATCATTTGTTATTTCCAAACAAAATTGTTTTTTATTCAGGTGAGTGGGTGTGGGAGGGCAGGCAGAAATGTGTATATATTATTGAATATCTGCCGAGAATATGTCTGGGGAGATATATAAGAAATCAGAGTGCCAGTTGGCTATGGAAACGGAGGCAGTTGTTAAAATAGAAGTAGGAGGGAGACTTTCTTTCCCACCCAACTGATCCTGTGCCATATGGATCTATTTCCATTTAAAAAAAATTCTAATGAAAATCAAATGGAAATACATCAATAATCTAAAAATTTTCATAAACTTTAAGACATCCTGAATCCATTTCTTAGAAACAGCACCATCCAAATTCTATCCAGGAGTCACCTTAACTGTTAATGTTTTTCTCCACGTAAGTTGTTTTCCCTCAGGACTTCATGTGTTCTTATGTGTAACTCCCTTCTCCTGGAACACATTTCCTGTCTGCGAGTCTTCTATGACTATAGCCTGAGCAACAACCTCCACTTTTACTTTCTCCATGAGAGAAACCATCTCAGTGTTTCAAAACTTGCCATATTCCCTCATCATTATTTCAGATAAAGGGCTCCTTTTGTCATCTGACATGTACACGGTGCCATCAAACTTCATATCCCAGAGAGGAAAGATCCTTTCTAGGGTGCTAACCACATTATCCCTGAGATCTGGTACCTGGAATGAGGTAGGCACTGATTAAATAGAAAATAAATAAAGATAGATTGATCAACTCTGTGATGTATCTACTCTCCAGGATTACCAAAAATAAAAGCCTACCTGACCTTCTGGAGTTCAAAGTAGAGTCTTAGAGATGGCTCAGAGGTTGGAGACATATGTCTTGCATAAGCAAGGACCCATTTTAATCCCCAGTACCACATAATTTCCTGGCTACTTCCTGGGAGGGCTCTAGTGGACCTCAGTACTGCTGCCTGGATAGCTACACATCACTGGACCTGAACTTTGAACATTCCAGATGGTTGTGCAAGTCTTGCCAGGAATGATCCCCAATTCCCTTAAATTCGGCTTGGAAAACACAAAAACAAATAAAGAAATCTCAGCATAGGGGTCACCAAATTATAGCAATGGGCCAGCACTCAATTGTTTGTGTTTCGTAGATCTTTGTGCAACCATGAAATTCCTGGTTTGCATACTCTGTGATACTCAAGACAATTCCTAAATCTGAACTGGGGAACAATATACAGTGAAACTTTTAGAAAACATTCAGGGATATAACTGGAGTTGGCTGGTTGTACATAAGACAAGTACCTTAACCCCTATGCTACCTCTCACACCACAATAAGAGATTCCAATAGTTACACTTCCGGCTCACAAAGTTTTAGATCTTTACTGTCTGTCTCTTTCGAGAAAGAGTAACCTCTCCCTGTTTCCAGGCCTTTTTGGCCTGCTACAAGATTCCACTGCATCAAACTACCCTCTTAATTTTATCCAAGGTTGGCAAAACTTTATGGTTTACCTAGAACTTCTTTTTAGAAGAATCTCTATTTTGGAAAATTTCTCAGTTCTGGGCAAACTGAGATGGTTGTTTTCCTTCTAGTTAGAGTTCTTTCACACAGATATCACATTGTTTTTTGTGATGTGATTTAATAAGAGCTATCTGATCATCATCCTGCTGTCAGCTTTCCTGAGTGATAGAAACCATAGAACTGGCTTTTATTATGTCAATATGGTAGCTTTTTAGAAGCCCTCAGGACAGGACAGAGACTGGTTGACAGTGCAGTCAATCCTGTGATTAGAGCGATAGAATTTTGGATCTCACTCCAGACCTCCTGAGTAGGAGGCTGAGTGATAGTGTTCAATGGTTACTCCATTTTGCCTACATAGATCACCATAAAGATCTGAAAGGACCGTTCAAAGACCTGTTAATTAACACATAAATATGCTGGGAGAATAGTATGTCTGGACTTCCTGTGTCCATTCTCACTTACCTTGCCTTGTACATCTTTCTCATTTGGCTGTTCCTGAGTTTTGTTCTTTTATTATAAGCTGTCAATCTAGTGAGAAAGATGTTTCTCTGAATTCTGCACTGTACTCTAGCAAATTTATCAAACCCAAGTTTGATTAGAACCTTCCCAAAGAGAGGATCCTGGGCATATCTCATTTCTGGACTTGTGACTTACGTCTGCATTTGTTAGTTTTGTTTAATTTAGATGGGTAAGGGGGTCAGTCTAGTAAGACTGAGTTCTCAGCCTGTAAAATCTGATGATGTCTTTAGAGAGAGTTGTGAGCACTAGGTTGGGTTCTTGGCAACTCACTTGATGTCAGAGAATTGCCGATTGTCTGTATGAGAATCCCTTTCCTTTGCTAGGAACTTACTGTTTACTCAGATGCTCTTCTAATGAGAAGCCCAACACATATCTCTGCACCTTCATATCCAGTATATAACTTCTGAGAAAACAGAAGCAGAACCATTTGTGATCACAGAATCAGAACAACTAAAGAGGTCACCCAATTTAAAATATGCTTTGAAAGTGAAGAGTGAAGGACTAAGACGTCCAATTACATGTAAAATCCTGTGCCTTTGCCAACTACATCTTCTCTCAGATGTCCTGTACGGGACTGTGCTTTGTTTTGGTCAATGAAATGAAAATAACTGACCCCTCAGCTGTAAGTGGCAGCTTGGGGTCAGGGTATCGGTTGTCTGCATGGAAGTAATATATATTACTCCATCTCCCTTCATCTTTTTGTACGTAGAGATAACAGAACTCTTGCCACTATCTTAGACTTTGTTTCCATTGAATGTTGTCTTATCTGCTGCATTCATTCATCATATTCCACATATATGAAAAATCTATTGGTGATCACTTTTTACTTCTGATTCACTTCAGTTTCCATGATGCATTCCAGCTCCATCCAGGTTGCAATAAATGGCATAATTTCAATTTTTTCTTATAAAAAAGAAGTCATAGATCATCTTCACAGGTTCTTCTGAGACCCACACCAAGTTCACAGAGTGTGTACAAGTGAAATCAACCTTAAACACATCAAACCACTGAGACTGGAAATTTCCTGTTGCCTCAAGTTACAACATGTGTAATAGAATATTCATTACATAGAATTGGTTTATAGTTTTCTCTAGTGAGGAAGGTTTTGGAAAAACCACATTAAATCTTATTGTATAAGGCAAACGATTGATCGGTAAATTGTTTGTGAAATCAGAGTTGTAAGTAGTATGAGATAGTGAAGCAGAATTAAAGATTGGAGTCAGAGAGAACAAAGTCCAAATCCTGGTTTGACCACCTGCAATGTAGTATTTACCCGCTTGTCAAATGACTTTGCTCTTCTAAAATTGAGCTGTTCGGAGAAAATTTCTACATTGATGGGACATCCTATTTCTGTTCCCCAATTATATATGTGATTATTACATTTGTAAACTCGAAAAATTAAAATTAATGTCCTTGCTTTCTCTTTCCATCTCATCTATCCTATCTTTTCCTTTTCCTTTTCTTTAGCCTTTACTTTTTCTTTTTCTGTTTACCTCTTCCATCCTCTCCCACCTTTCACCTCACCTTTACTCCCCTCCCTTTCCTTCCTTTCGCCTCCCTTTTCTCTTCCCTCCCATTCCCTCCCCTCTACGGTCTCTTCTCCTGTCTTTTCTATTTTACTTTTCTTTTCTAACCCCCCATTTGCCTTCCTGCTACTCTCCTCTCTGCCCCTCTCCTATCCTCTCCTCTTCTCTTTACCTTCTCCCCATATATCTGTCTATGTAATAATGAACATTTTTAATATATTGGTCATTAACTTGCACTCTGGAGTCAAATTCTGTGGTTTGCATTCTAGCACTTTAATTTATTGTCAAATGACTCGGTCTTTCTTTATCTGCATGGGGAGGGAGATGAAAAATAACATTTACCCTCTGTGTCTAGGGTTGCATGAGAAATAGCCTGAGGTCTAGAACATCCCACGAACATTTCCTGATGGATGTATAGTTGCTATTATTATTAATTAAGACACTGAGGAAAGCAAGACATCAATTTACCATTCAACACTCTACTTCCAAATATTCTTTGACATCTCTATTTCTCAGACTCTGTTGAGACTTATAATTTAAGCTCTTTCTTTGAATCTGGACCACAGCCACAAAAATGACCCCTTCACCCAATCATTCTTACTCTATCCATTTGTGACTCTACCCAGAGACCAAAACTGCCCATAGAAAAATCTGAACAATAACACTCATAATCAACTGGTCATGTCTCATCTCTTTCCATACAACAACCTCCAAACACAATACCATATGTTTACATTTTTTTGATAAAGCATCAGATCTTTACTAAAACTTACAGAGAGTAGGTTTTATAATGGATTATATTTTCCTCCTCTATCTTATTTCCTATAATTTTCTCCTTTGTACATTAGATATAAATCATTAACCTTATCTCAAGTTAGAGTAGTAATGTTTCCTTAACATTTTTTTACTTATACCAGTCATAGTAGTGGTATAAATTCTCTCTGTTGGAATTATGTGCTGTACATTTCTTAATGAAATTTCATATTTGGTGAAAGAGCTTGGGCTCATCTAATGTATAATCTTTGAGATGACTTCTCCATTATTGCTATGTTTATACATGTATTTTAGACAGTATCATGTTTCTATAGATGTGGAAGTTGAGATTGCTTCTAAAGAAGAGAAGGAAGGTTCCTGAAAGATTTGGAGGTTAGATCAGATAACTAGACTTTGTCTTACCTGGAGATGTTGGTTTTTTTTTTCTTACATCAAAGATGTAGAGCCAGATTGAATAAGAAAGTTGAGATTACATTCTTGCCTTCAGGAAAGCTATCATTTAACAAGAAGAAAAATTGATTCAGTACAAATACTTTACCTAGAAAATGGATATTGAAGATGTAAAAAGGATTTTGAGATTGAGAAATTATTTCTAGTTATTTTGTTAGGTTCTACATGTAGTTACCTACATTTTCATATTAGAATGAGAATTGGGAAAATTTGGCACACAAAACTAATAGTATGGGTGAACCAAGGAGAATATGGAATGCTCTGGTTATAGGTAAGGGATGCCAATAGCTTTCACTAATGGAGAGGGAAGGTCCAGATTCTACCCTTCCAGACTTCAGAGAATGGTGTCTTGTTGACAACTTCAATGATGTTGATTTTGGAGTGTTGGCTTTCAAAACTATAGTGAATTAAGTTATGTTGTTTCAGTCACCAAGCTTTTGGCAACTTGTTACAATAAACATAGAAACTATATCCATTCCTGATAGCATTAATGAAAAATTTGCAAGTTATCACCATAGAATATATGCATTTTAGTTAGTACTCCATACAATATGCTCTTCTCAATTTCTCCAAATTCCTTAATGCATATTCTTGTTAAATATAGTCTCTCTCCATAAATAAACTTTCCAAACTAGTTATATTTTCTATAACTTAACAAGAGCATATTTTAATGATTTATTTTTCAACCAAACTTGTATTCAATTACATTGAAACATATTTAAGTTGTTTTAATGCCATAGGTGGTCTTACACTTTGAACTGAGGAGAGTAATAGTATCCCAAGCACTAAGTCTTACTACTCATTAATGTAATAATGTTATATAATTGTGAAGGACTCTTCAGTGTTTCAATCATGTTTTCATGCTGCTATGATGCTCTGGGTACATATATAGACTGATATATAATATAGTTTCACTTTTTTTGTAAATGCTATTCCTATTATATAAAAGGATCTCAACATTCAGATAGTAAAATAGAGCCATGAGCAAAGTAAAATGCTGTCTGATAAAAAAGGGCAGCTGAAGTATTAGAGAACTTTCGAAGTAGATAAATAGATGCACCCAATATAGTGCTGGACAGTCAGAGTGGTGGAAGGAAATGTGAACAAGCCTGACCTTGAGGAGTCTGTAAATATTTCACAGGCAGGAGAGACATGAAGGAAGAAAGAGCAAGAACAAAGACAATGAGGGCAGTCTATGAAGGCAGGGACAAAAGGTGACCAAAAAATAGGAAACATCACAGAAGTAAATTTTATAATAAGACTGAAAGAAAAATAATGAGATGTTTCATCTCCTGTATCATAGTTTATGAAACTAAAGTAACCTAGGTATTCATTAGTGTATAAATGGGTAATAAGATACGCCTAGTATGCTATATATTATATGTTTCATAATCATATACAGATATCACATTTATACAATATTTATATATTTTGTTTATCTCATCTGTTATATTTATAAAATATAAATGATCCATTACAGTGTGCTACCATATGGAGTAATGCATCATATTGTGATTAAAACATTCATGACATATCCTATATGTGATGTTATGTTTAATCCATTTTATATTTGCTATGATATGGGTAAAATTTGAGGGTATTATGCTAAGTGAAATTAGTGAGATGGTGCAAGACAAACATTGCATGGTATCACTTGCTCATGGAATTTTTAAAAAGTCAAACAAAGTAAAGGAGACACATACATAGAAACAAAGTACTAACACTCTGCCAGGGCTGGAGGGTGGGGGAATGGGCAGAGTTTGGGTAAATTTCTTTCAGGAATGTTATAAAAATAGCCTGAAAATAGGATGTAAAATATGATTCTACATATTTTGGTTGATTGCATTGTGCCATATAATGTGAAAGAGTAGAATGCAAATGTTCTTACCTCTCACAAAAGAAAAAATTAATATGTAAGGTGTTGGACATGATAGAATGTTGGAATTCTTTCTCAGCATGTAGATATATCCATCATCAGGTACACTTTCAGTTACTTACAATTTTGTCAATTTTCTCTCTATAAAGTTGAAAAATAAGCAATTTTCATAATACACATCATATGGGTTGTGATGTGAATGATGAAATACAACTTGCTGATATTCCTTCTATGAGCCTATATTCATCCAATCTTATTAGCAAATGCTTGTGGAATATGTATTTGAAATTATGAAATTATCTATGTATTGTGCCCTGAGGATGCTGTCTCCAAGAATCTATCCCAAAAGAATAAGACAAAATCTGGAAAATCATCACACATAAATAATGTTCCCAACAGATTATTTTTGATGTGGAAAACAGGAAATAATTTTGTATGTGCAAGAAGAAAGAAATGGCTGGCTAGATTATGGTTTTCAGAACTCACCATATGAATCAGGCACAAGCCAGAGCATTTGTCAATTTGTTTGAACTAATTAATCATTTTAAAGTGTGCAATCAGTGGTGTTTCACATACCACTTGTGAAGCAATCACCAGTAGATTGTTAAATAACCATACCATAACGTTTAAGGACAGAGGGAAATATTTTGCAGATATTTGGAGTGGAAAAGTCAGGATGTTGTATCTAAAGTATTTTTTCATTATAATGAGTAGCTATTTTTTATCCTAAGCCTGTGGCTTTAACTTATTTTTTATATGCAATAACTTATTTAAAAATATGATGGGACTTCAATGGGAAAGGGGTCTTAAGCACTTTGGTTGTGGTTGAGGTGAGGTAGCATTTACATCAAAACCATAAATGTCATGGGTTTTAAGAAAAATGAAAGAAATTTTTTCAATAATTCTCAGAGACAAAGAGAGGAGGGCTGGAAGGTCCAGCTCACAACACGAAGCTCACCACAAAGAGTGATGAGTGCAGTTAGAGAAATAACTACAATGTGAACATCATAACAATGTAAATGAATGAGGGAAGTAGAAAACCTGTCTAGAGTACAGGCAGGGGTGGAGTGGAGAGGAAGGAGATTTGGGACGTTGGTGATAGGAATGTTGCACTGGTGAATGGGAGTGTTCTTTACATGACTGAAACCCAACCACAATCATGTTTGTAATCAAGGTATTTAAATAAAGATATAATAAAAAATTAAGAGTGAAAATTTTTTATAAATGATCATAAATGTCAACATCATTATAACCACATAAAAATTAACAGTAAAAAAATTTTTTATAAATGATCATAAATGTCAGTCAACATCATTGTAACCACATTACACTAAGCTATGATAATTTTTAATACTATTCAAAATCAGTTCTGAATATGAATGGATAGGTTCTTTTTTATTTATCTCCCCAGGACATTCATTTTAACAAAGGACACTAAAAATATTATAGAGCTTCACGTTCAGACAAATCCATTTAATATCATCTTGGCAATTCCATCAGTGTCTCCTTGGAAAGGTATCAATATAGTTTTCATTTAATGAAGGATTATTGTTGCAATAGATCTGACCTTTTCTTGACTATTTAAGTATTGAAGTGTTATTTGCCATCTAAAGTATATTTGCCTCCACAACACTAAACTGGGAATGCTGTCTTGTACCTCTTTACTGAAAACTGGATTTTAACCCTCAAGTCACTTTCTTAAGAAGACCTTCACTAGATCCCCATCCTCAGCAGAGCAGATCTCCTCAAAGTATGTCACCTTTTGCTTTCATGCCAATCAAATGATTTTATGTCTTTGTTAGCATATTTCTTTGATGTGGGCTTCTCCTTTGCCTCTGGGCTCCATGATGATTGGGATTTCTTTTATTTACCTGGTGTCTTGAACAAGAATAGAAAAAATGCTCCTCATCAATAATCATCAGGGAGATGCAATTCAAACCAATAATTAGATACCACCTCTCACCACAGATATTGGCACACATCACAAAGAATGAGAACAATCAGTGCTGGCAGGGATGTGGAGAGAAAGGAACTCTTATCCACTGCTGGTGGGAATGCCGTCTAGTCCAACCTGTATGGAAAGCTATATGGAAATTCCTCCAAAAGCTGGAAATTGAGCTCTCATTCGACCCAGCTATTCCACTCCTAGAGATATACCCTAAGAACACAAGAATATAATACAAAAGCCCCTTCCTCACACCTATATTTATTGCAGCACTATTCACAATAGCCAGGCTCTGGAAACAACCAAGATGCCCTTTAACAGACGAATGGCTAAAGAAACTGTGGTACATATACACAATGGAATATTATACACAATGGAATATTATGCAGCCATCAGGAGAGATGAAGTCATGAAATTTTCCTATACATGGATGTACATGGAATCTATCATGCTGAGTGAAATAAGTCAGAGGGGAGAGAGAGTGATGCAGAATAGTCTCACTCATCTATGGGTTTTAAGAAAAATAAAAGTCATTTTTGCAACAATCCTCAGAGACAATGAGAGGAGGGCTGGAACTCCCAGCTCACTTCATGAAGCTCACCACAAAGAGTGGTGAGTGCAGTTATAGAAATAACTACACAGAGAACTACCATAACTGTGTGAATGAATGAGGGAACTGGAAAGCCTGTCTGGAGTATGGGTGGGGGTGGGGTGGGGTGGAGGGAGATTTGGGACATTGGTGGTGGGAATGTTGCACTGGTGATGGGGGTGTTCTTTACATGACCGATCACAATCATATATGTAATCAAGATATTTAAATAAAGAAAAAAACTTAAAAAAAAAGAAGTTAGACGTATGTTTGAAAAATGAATGAAATTAAAGTTTGGGATTCAAGTCTGATACTAGTCTGATGATTTTATACCCTGGTTTTTCTTTCAACATTTTTGAACCACACAGTGTATTCAGGAACCATGGTGAGGGGGCTGAGCTTGAACCTGGAAGTTCTGCATGCTTAGCATATGTTCCAACCCTTTGATCTGTCTCCTTGCTTGTTTTCTAATATTAGGAGGCAGTTTGTAAACGATGTTAGAGATACCATAGAGCAATGAAAATAGCAGCACCACTTTTACCTGTCTTTCACACATGTTTCTGTTTCTGTTTTGATATTTCAGAGCACTTTCAAATTCAGCATGTGTATTTCCATTATGCATTTTCTCATCATCTCATTAGTCATTGAGTAAAGATTGCAAAAATGGGGCCAGCAAGGTGGCGCTAGAGGTAAGGTGTTTGCCTGGCAAGTGCTAGCCAAGAAAGGACCGCAGTTCGATCCCCAGGCGTCCATACGGTCCCCCCAAGCTAGGGCAATTTCTGAGCTCTTAGCCAGGAGTAACTCCTGAGCATCAAACGGGTGTGGCCCAAAAAAACAAAAACAAAAACAATTGCCAAAATGACCAAGATTTCTTGAGGAACCTTGGGGGTCAACTGACCTCTAGTTGTATTAACCAGCATTGCCAAGGACACTTGTCTGACCAGACACTCTTCTGCCCAGGGCTGTGATCCTTGCCCACAAAATACAGAAAATCCCATGGAAAGAAAGAAATCACTTTTGTTCACTTAACTACCCTATTATTTCTTCCATGTTTGGGTTTCCTGTTGAGATAAATGCAGGAAAATATAACATCAAATAGAAGATTTAGGTTAGAAAAATGTAGTTCATTCTTTTTCTAATGCCATTGACACTTTGCACTATAGGTCCCACTTTGTACTCTGATTCTGGACAATGCCTCATGGAACCTTAAAGATAAAGATTTGCCTTCTGCCTCTCCAAACCTTATTCCCTCCTTTGAGAAAAGAGAATTAATTATAATTCCTACTGAGAACAAAACCCTAAGTATATCATTGGAAGCAATGAAGCAGTTATTCAATAACAACTAATAGCCAAATAAATGGCAGAAAGGGTTAGAACATCTGCCTTGTGTAGAAGTTCCTGCTGTATCTTATATTTATGCAATAAACTGCAACAAACATAAACAGCAGAATTTCTATAACTTTCAACCTCCAGAGACAATACGCTTCTTCCTCATTTCTGCCTCAGAGTATGTTCCTCCTCTGGACTTCCTCCTCCCAGCCACAATTTTGCTTTCTCCTCTTCCAACTCTGGTTTCTTCTGGGCTTCCTCACTCAGCTATTTCTTCCCTCTCACCATTCTGCCTCTTTCTTGCCAGCTGTGCTTCCTGTCAGCATCCTCCCCATCCCATCCCTACTCTGTGTGGCCTCTGCATCCTTTCGGTCATTGGGCCAGGCTGCCTGCCTATAACAGGCAAACTTGCCCATTAGGAGGGCAACCTGCTAAGTGGAGATCATGGTGTGATTCTATTTTGGACACTTCAGGCCAACAGATCCTGCGACGTCTGATGTCAAGGAAAGGGAGGGCTGGTGGCGCCTGCTGTGAAATGTGTCTGTCTGCGCTGGCCTGGCAGGTATCTCAGGGAGATGGCATCCCAGACCAAGCCCAGAATTCATGCCTTGGCACAGCATGAGTCTGAGGTAAACACCCCTTCAACTGGAGGAGGAAAGGAGTGAAAACGCAAATAGCAGGGAATGGTTGATTGGGAAAGAAAAGATAATGTGGTGAAAAGAAAGAGGAGACAAACACTCCAAGTTTGGGACGCCTAGAGGGAGCTTGGGGACTGCTGCAGTGTGTGCCAAGAAGAAGATAATGTTCAGTCTCTGCAGACCAGGCAAGGGGACAGATGGGGCTGGAACAGAGTGGCCAAATGCTCTTCCACTCTCTGGTTTCCTTCTGAGCAAAGACTGCAAGTACTTAGCCTATTAAATTCAGGGACACCTGGTAGTATTCAGGAACCTGGAAAGTGGGGGCTGAGATTAACCTGAGACTCCTGTGTGCTAAGCATATGTTCCAGCTCTTTGAACTCTCTCCTGGCTTGTTTCTAATATTAGGAGGCAGTTTGTAAAAGATGTTAGAGATCTCTAGAACTATGAAAGGAGTAGCACTGCCTTTATCTGTCTTTCATATGTGTTTATGTCTCTGCTTACCCTACTTGAGGATAGGATAGGATAAAACACCAGAAAGCTGTCAGAAGGCCTTCTTCCACCCTTGTCTTTAGGAAAGGACTAGATGCCTTGCAGTTTCAATAACCAGTGCCTCACCGGCCCCTTGGTACTCCTGAGTATGTCCCCAAAATTAAAATAAAGAAAAATCCCATATATAAAACAAAGTATATGTCCCAAAACTTAACTACAGTGATCCCATGCTATTTTTGGGGAATTGTTTTCTACATACCTACCCTGAACCAAAACCCTAATAATCGGCCTCTAAATTCACACATTCTGCACTTTTTGAATTATATCAACTCACACCATTGGCTACATTTTTGGGGGGAAATGTGTAAATGAACCTAAGCAATTCTAATTCACATGATTAAAAGATCTAAATGCAGATAGGATATCCAGGAGATATTGTTAGGATAGGAGGCTGTTTTGATGGAAGTTATTGCTTCCCTCCTTGGATTAAGTTGCAAAGGAGGAGGAGCCAACTGTCCATGGGAACCAATGTGGTCTTGCTTCACACAGGTTAGATTTCTCTCCTCTGCCCTTCTCCTCTCTGTCTTCAGGGGTCATTATTCTTCTCCCAGAAAGGTTATTGATGTCTATGGAGTGATCTGAGCAAAGTGCTGAGTTTCCATCTCTTTTTCTAGATTTTTTTCAATGGAGATACTGTTATCTTGATGTGAAGCTTTAAATCATCATAATAAAAAAAATTGTCTGCCTTTGTCTGTATTTGGTGCTTAACAAATGTAAGATCTTGCCCCCCAAGCTTCTCTTTCCAGTCCAAGTAGAACAAACAGCTTTGATTCCATTTATGGTCTTCCTGGAATCCAGGCAAATAAAGAAATCTACACTTTTGTCTCTCTTGCACAAAACCCTGTAACCTTGAGTTCTGACCCATAAGCGCCACATAGCTCTCCAGGATCATTTTCCTGCCAACACCAACACAAGAACAATGGCTGTTTTCTTCCCTTTTGAACATGATGAATATTTTTCTACCTTGAGCTTTGCACCGGCTATTGTATCTGTCTGGGATCCATATCCAGAGAGCTCCATAGGTGTCTCATGGGATACTCGTTTCTCAGGGTTACTAAAAGTCATCTCCAACAAAAAATTTTATTGGGGAGGGCACACCTGCCATTTCTCAGGGGCCACACCTAGCTTTGTGTTCAGGGTGTATTCAGGGGCAACTATGTGGTGCTAGGGAAAGAACCAGGGTTAGCCATAGGCAAGATACTATCTTATCCCCTACACTATCACTAGTCCTCAAAAGATCTCCTTTTGCACCCAAGTTAATGTAGTCCACCCTTAATCGGGGTTCCTTGGCATATCTTATGAATGCATTCTTCTCTTTCTGAAATAATCCTGAAAGTCTGCTTGATGTTACTTCCCCGCTGAAGCTTAGGCTCTGTGAGTTGAGACTGTTTTTCTTTACTACTTTTTCTACAGCAACGAAAACTGAGCCTGCTACATATTAGGTGTTTATTAAATGATGTTAAATGAAGTTAAAGATGTCAACAACAATAAAAAAGAAAATGGTCACTCTGAACCAGGAGGATGTGCTGAAGGGAGGTAAAACGAATTGCATGATGCCATATAAGCATAGTACTATAAATGATAGTTCCTAAATGCAAAAAAAAAGAAAAAGAAAAAAATACCTGCAATAGATATAGGCTGGGGGCTGAAGGGAAATTGAGGACTCTGGTGAAGAAAAGGGGACATTGGTAAAGGGATTGGTATTGGAACATTGTATGCCTGAAAGTCAGTCATGAATAACTTTGTAGTTCCATAATGATTCAATTAAAAATTTTTATGTTATAAAAAGCAAGTGGGTTATCAAAACCCTTATTCTAATTGACTATTTCTAATAATATCTTTCAAAGTGTCTCCAGTCTCTTACCTCTTATGCAACCTTTGATGTTAGGATCCTGAATCATTTTTCATTAAGTATCTTTTCATTGTAACGGTGATGAGCATGAAGTAATTGATTTTCACCCAGGGTCATTGTGCCTTTCTAAGTTCTGTTTATTTTTATGTGAATCTTTTTTTCTGAGTATCCGCAGTTTCCTCTCACATACCAAGGATGTGCAGATGAGGTTCATTTTGTGTCTTAGAGCGCATGCAGTTGTGTGTATCTGTGAGCTGGACTTTCTGTGGAAAGATGTCCTGACCAGGACCAAGACCTGCCATCTGCCCTAAGTTCCAGGATAAATTCTATCCACAGTGACCCTTCCTGGAAAATATTGGGTTAGCTGGATTAAGTCAGTATAAATTTTTATTTGTCATATTTGAAGAGTTTTTGGTGTCTCAGACATTTGGTGATGTGTTTTTACTCAGAAATACACAGTAGAATTCAAAGCACAGATTCAACAACACTGAAAACACGAGGTCTATTATTGTTTCACTTAAAGTAGCATGTTCTAAGAATCATCAAATCACTAAATCATTAGTGCAAATATAATGTAAATACGTGGTTCCAGTAGATATACACATGTGTATGCATGTAGAATTAAACATATAGTTGTATTTCATATATGCTTACACATTTTTATGTAATTGTGTGTTCTGTTTTATGTTTTTGTATATATCATCATCCAAAAACTCAGTAATAATATGTCTACTCTGCAGTTGTAAAACAAAGTTTTGATATGAATCTTTTATATCAGTTATGTCCTTGAAAGGGGCCGAGCACAGATATTCCTATTCTCCAAACATGAGTGCATTTCTCTTTATCCAGTTACTGAAAAGAAGTAGAAAGAAAAAATCAGCAGTCGCCTTGTTGCTTCTTCGTATAAAATCCAAACCAGAGAGCAAGATCCTTGGCAAAAATCTAGGCAAAATCCTGTGTTGACTGGAACCAAAGACCAAGAAGAGGCATGTGACCACTTTATTTAACCTTAGTTTTCACATTTATTTAATCACAATATACTTTGGGGTGACTTCTATACGATAATTCCAGAATCACAGTTAGAAATGATAACCCAACATGCCATAATGAACACACCCATCCACTTAGGACTACATTATTTAGTGTTCTCCAGAAATACAGAATAGGCTCTGTATATACCTATGTATTCATAATTGTGATATATGCATATATATTTATATGAGTCAATTATCTAAAAAAGTGTTTGATATAATTAGTATATGATTAGTTATAATTCTATAATCTATGCATATAATATACAATTGGTATGTAGTAGGAATCTGCAACTATCTCAACTTAGTCTGAGATGCTTAGTAGAGCTTCTTCTGACCTCTGGTCCTGTAGTTTAGGTTGCAAATATGAGTAGGGATAACTTATAGGGAAAAGAGGGTTTTGTAGGTCCTGCTTCCTAGACCGCACCGCAGACCAAATTTAAAAAGATATCTAGTGGGTCCTAAGACCTGCCTTTTTTGTGCAGTCTCTCGAGGAACTTAGATCTCAACTTGGTGGGCCAGCTGTCTAGGTCTTTAAAAGACTCATTAATCTGTATTTATTTTTTGGAGATCTTATTTTTTAAGAGAAGGATGATTGGGAACTGTGCTCCAGGGAAGGCTTTTGTTTGTTTGTTTGTTTGTTTGTGTTTAGCTTGGGTTATACCCAGATATGTTCAGGGGCCACTCATGGCCCTGCATTCAGGAATTACTTCTTGCAGTGCTTAGTGGATCATATGGGACGCTGGGGGTCAAACAATTCAGATCAGGGTAGTGTAAGGCAAGCACTCTAACTACTGTATTATCTCTCCAGCCCAAAGGGAAGTATTTCTTAACTCCAACAGACATCTAATTTTTTTGTCAATGCTACTAAAATAAAGGCTGGAAAGATAGCTCAATGGACTACGTGTTTAATTGCCCCATGTGGTTCTCCAAATAACACCATGAGCAACCTGAGCACTGAGCTTAGTGTAGCCCCTGAGCACCAAAAGGTATGGGTCCAAAACAAACAAAAATTTACTACTAAAATACAAGTTTTGATTTTATAGATCAGTGGGGTCCTGAAATTCTCTCTCTTATTTTTTTTTATCAGTTTCATGTTGGTACTGATGCTGCTATTCCGTAGAACCCCACTTTAGTTAGCTAGTGGATTGATCTAATCTAACTTAATCCAGACACCTGGAGTTCAACTTCTAGACATTGATTTAGCTTTATTGAAATTTTGCATTTCAATCTTTCGTCGGTGTGGTTTGGGTGCCCCATTCCACTTATACAGCCACAGGAACTGTTTTGGAAGGGCAGAGAGTAGGATTCCCTCATGTCCAACTCTTTAGGCCCACAGAAAACTGCTTTCTTTTTCAGAAAGCATAAGTCTAAGTAGCAGAAGGGAATGTGTATGCCAACCTGCATTTGTCGATGAAGTTTCCTCATGAACGTTGCTGTTTCTGTATTTGCTCTTGTTTCTTTTCCCTTGGTATGGTCACAGGAAGCTTAGCACTAAATTGAAGCCTCAATTCAAAACAGGTTTGGGGTTTTTGTCTTTACTTTTGTTGAATAAATTTATCTGTGGTCTTCCCATTCCGTTTGAAAGCAAATTGCATTACATCTGAGTCATAACTATCTGAGGTGCACAATGAGAATTCTACATTTGCTAAGAAACGGCTGCTCCATGTGAGTCCCTTTTGCACTAATACATTTTGCTGTATGTCTTCCTGACTTAGGGGAACCCTAAGTTTTGTGCTTCAGTCAATCTTTCCTGGTCCAGAGGAAAAGACTTCTACCTTACTAGGGTGAAAGAGGAGAAAAGAAGAAGGAAAAGAAGTAGAGACAGGGCAGGCTATTCTTTTCAAGATCAAAAGGCCTTTGGTGCAGATTCCCCAGAAAAGAATTTCAGCCAACTCCACTCTCAGGTCAGGGTGGAGATGGGAGTGAGGAAGGAAATGGGGGTGGCAAGAAGAGCAGGGTATTGGATTTGTCCTTTGGAGACTGTCAGCAGGGACTTTTCCAATCCCAACATCTGCGAGTCTGTGAACTCACCCATCTGTTCATTTGGGCTTCTTCTCAGCAGGGCATTCTTGCATGTGTTGACAAAATTTTTTTTTGACATGTAGAAGGTTAGTAATTTTTAGATTTCTCAAAAAGACACTCAGAAATCTGTCTCTCCAGCCGGTCTTCCCTTCCCTTCCTCTCTGGAGTCCTCCCTCAGATGGGTTTGGCATACAGGCAGTTTCTGCTCTCCGACTTTTGAGGATTTGCTTTGTGAAACTTGCGCATCATGCTTCCACAAGAATCTGCAACACGAGCCATGTCTATTCTGAAGTTGCACAAATTCGGATAAGGCCTCAGAACTAAAGAAAAGCGAGGGTAAGAATAGTGTAGAGAGGACAAGTTATAGAGCCCTAAATTTGAATCTAGTAAGTGAAATCTGTGACTTTGAATAAGTGGATCGACACCTTTGCATCTAGTTTTGTTTTTGTTTTTATCTCCTGTTTAGAAAAAAAACTGATGCCATTTAGTAAATGGGTTATAAACTTAAAATGGAGAACAAAATAAGTAGTAAGCATACTGTCCAGCACATAGGTTTCAATGAAACCCTTTGTCATCCCTGTTAGCAGTGTTGTATAAATTTTTTGTTTGTTTGTTTGTTTGTTTAGAGAGCCCAAAGCATTCATGGGTTATTATTCATGGCTCTGCACTTTCAAATCACTCCTTTTATTTGCCGGGTCCATTTTTTTCCTTTTTTCTTCCATTTTTCTTTTCTTTTTTTTCCTATCTCTCTTCTTTCTTTTTTTGGTAGTTGTCACCAATTTTTTTCTCCCCTTTTTCTTATCTTTTTTATCTCCAATAGATGTTCAATCTACAACAAGATATAAAGTGGAGACCAGTTGCACTAGCATTCTGAGGGGTAACGGAGGGAGATATGGGATACATGCTGGGAACAGGGGTGGAGGGAGGACAGCACTGGTGGTGGGAATGCCCCTCGTTCATTGTCACTATGTACCATAAATGATGCAGTGAAAGATTTGTAATGCACTTTGGTCACAATAAAAATTAAAAAGAAAAAAAAACCACTCCTGTCACAGGGCCGTCACTGTAGCATAAGTGGTAGGACATTTATCTTGCACGTGATGACCTAGGATGGAGCACAGTTTGTTCCCCAGCGTCCCATTTATACCCCGAGCCAGGAACAATATCTGAGTGCTTAGACAGGAGAAACCCCTGAGCATCACCAGGTGTGGCCCAAACCCCTCCCCCAAAAGAAAATAAAAGGAAAAAAGAAATCACTTCTGGCAGGGTTGAGGAACTATATAGGATGCCAAAGATCAAACGCAGGTTGGCCTAGTGCAAGGCAAACACTTTATGGGCTCTGGTACCTGTGCTGTGTAAGTTGATAAAAATAACTTTCACAAAGTTAGAAGTAAGAAGTTTTCATTGATTAGAACACATTTATCAGTGTGAAGAAGGAACCATAGCAATGGGGAGAGATTAGAGCCATGGTTTGTTCTTCCCTCTTTTATTGAGATGCTGTGACCAAACCTAAAGATAGTTTTAAGCACTCCTTGTTCCAATACCATACTTACCACTTCTCCACCACCAAAGTGTAAAGAATATCTCCCAGCAGCCACCCTCCTCTTCTCCCTTTCAGGAAATCTCAATCCCATGGGCCAGTTCTTCGGTTCTGTTGCTTTTGGTCATTGGTTGCCCCCTTACTATGGACCTTTATATCCCACATATGAGAGACATCATTCTATATGTGACCATTTTCTCCCGACATCACTCAGCCTGATGACTTCTAGTTTCATTTGTGTAGTGGCAAATCGCATGGTTTAATTCTTTCTAAAGCTGCATAGGTTTCTTAGAGCATACGTAGATTATGTTTTGATCCATTCATCTGTAGTTGCTCAAATGTTTGGGTTGTCTCTATATCCTAGCTTTTGTACTAAGTGCTGCAATGTATTTAGGAGTTGCTTATGTTAATTAACATTGATATTTTATTATTCATTAGTAATAAAATTAATATTGTTGAGTCAAGAAGTGGGATTCCTGGTCAAATGAGAGCTCTGTTCTTGTTTGGGAAGGTGGTCACACTTGGCTGTGCTCAGTTCTTAAACTTGGCTCTTTGCTCAGGGGACTGCTGTTAATGCCAGGGCTTAAACTGAGATCAACTGTATGTGTGACAAGCACTTTACTTACTTTCTCTCTCTAGCCCCTACTCATACTCTTATTGAGAAGTCTACAAACTGCCTTCCATAGATGTTAAATTCAGGTGACATTTCCTCCATCAGGTTTTCTTTTCTCACCACAAGCCCGTGAACATTCCTTGTTTTCACTCTGTTTAATATGTGTCCTTCTTACAAAACTAAGATAACTTCTCAGTATTGTCTTGATTTGCATTTTTCTAGTGAGGATAAGCAGTTTTTATATGCCTTCTTCATACTTTCTGTACTATCTTTCCAGCCATCATTCCCTTTGCAAAATATATGTTTGCTTGTTTGTTTTTTGCCATCTTCGGACCAGCTCTGTGGCCTTTCATTCATATTTTTGACTTAATGATTGTGGACAGCTCACTCTGGTCTGTGAAGGGGAGAATGTTGATGAAGTGCCTGTTCTGTCACAGCACTGTCCACACATCATGACCTCCCAACATGATTTTGATGTGATCGTTATTATTTGAGTAGCTATCTTGTCAAACAGACCTAGAGCTAAGTGACTTTTCAGCTCTCTATGCCGGAATGGGGGAATTTAACCTGCTTCCAATTTTCTCTGTGATATCTGCCCTTTACTGTATTATGGTCCTGATATTAATGGTGTTGTCCATGAAGGGTTGTTTCGGTGTTTCAAAGTAGTGCAGATGTGGTCATGGCATAGTGTTGGATTAAAAATTCCTGATATGAAGAGACAACAATTTGAAATCAATATAAGTATTGTTATTGTTAATACTTTTTCGTTATTTTTTTTTCCTTAGTAGGCCTCCCAGGCAGATCCTAGGAGTCCAAGGTCCAATTCTAAGCAGCCAACTCAGCCAGATGATTTAATTCTAGGGCCCAGCGACACAGAGCTTCTCAGCTCCAACACTTCTGGGGACCATCAAGGCCACCACAGATGTATTCAGAGACTACCAGAGACACTTGTCAGTACTGGTGTGAGTGAGCACATGGTACTGGTGATTAAACTTGGAACCTTGTACATTTAAGGTAGTGCTCCAGTCCTTTGAGCTATCTCTTTGCCACCAGAGATAGTTTTAAACAGCTATCAAGCCTGGAGACAGAATAGCTACTTGCCTTCCTTGCTCAAGGACTCCTCACCACTAAAAATGTTAAATAAAAGTCATGAGCATGCTACAGGTGTTGCAGAGAAAACATGTTCTGTCATAAGAGATCCTAAAAGATCCTGAGGTTCTATTGCAGTCTCTACCACTCTTTCTCGTGTGACTAGTACCATATCTTTTACACATCAATGCGTACAATTTTTCTTCTGCAAAGTTGGCAAAGAGCCACCACTTCCTGGAGGGTCTGTGAGCATTTAAGCAAGATAATCCCCGTTAAAGACCAAAACTATTTTGATATACAGTGGGTGTACAATAAATGTAGCTGCTAACATTTTCACTTCTACAAATATGCTATAAAAATAGACATTGGACTTAGATTAAGTCTTTGGGAGATGTAAAAAGTAGTTGAGGATTGACAGTCTTGCTGGTGTTATTTTATATCCGGAGATGATGGCATGTCTGCAAGTGCTCAATATGGTAAGATACCTAGTGTGTGATCAATAAATCATATAGGTGAAAGGAGGAAAAACGTGTATTTTTTGTTGGCTCAGTAAATGGTTCCAAATAAAAGCTCTGAATGTTTCCCAGTGTTGCAAGTCAGCCCCTGAAGAGGTTGACTGATGGAGGGATGGAGGATGAGGTCTTTCCCCTCTAGCTCGGAGCACGCATCTGCCACCCCATCCAGCCTATGGTTCTGAGGTGAAACAGCAGGTAAACAGCTCGCAGACAGTCAGGCTTGTGGAAATATTAGCTTTATTCGGTGGACAAGACTGAAGTCCAAAGACTCAGCATAAGTTCCAGCCAAAAGCCTCTAGCCTTCCACAGACCCTTGTTTTTATCCCCCAAAATCAGGTACCACCCAATGGTGGGATCAGATACCACCCAATGGTGGAAGCAGAATCAGGTACTACCCTCGGGTGGGGACAGAATACCAGGTCACACACCCTAGGGTAGGGCACAATCACCGATCAGGGTAGGGTCAGTAACATAATAATCCCCTAAAATATTTACATACACAACAACCCAGGAGAGAAAATTTCATGGAGCTTCATAACAATATTTATAAAATTTGGAGACAAGGGCTGGGTATATACAGGTGGAATAAAAGATACCTCTGGCTCCTTCCAGATTTCTGAGATTAAACAGGTAAAACCAGAAATGCTTATAATTCTTCAGTGTTATTTTATAACTATTCTTCCTGTCCTCAAGGGATAACAAAATGAATTCATTGAGCTTGTTTTTTATTTTATTTGAAAGAGCATGAGATAAGCTTCCAATTGAACAATTATAAATACAAGCTTATTATGCTTTGTAGTTTAGAAAGGCATCTTTCCATATGCCTTTTATTTGTATTTTTCTTAATTCACTTATTCCTTAGGTATTTACTGAGTGGCTATTATGTAGTAAGTATGGCGCAGGAAGGAACAGGGCAGTAGGACAGAGGATAGGACACTTGGCCTTGCATGCAGCTGACCTACTTGGATCCCTTATGGCCTCTGAGCACCAGAAGTGAGATCTGACTTCAGAGACAGGAGTTAACTATGATCACTGACTGATATGGCCCAGAAAGCACCCTCCCAAAAAAAAGTACATTAATTGGGGAATTGAAGAAATGCTAAAATTTGCCTTGTCCCCAACAGATATCTTTTAAAATAGTCCCAAGAGATGAGAGAACTATGCCTGACTCTAAACACTCTGGTGATAAACTCTTCCTACCACCCATTGTACTCCCCTTTAAACTCAGTCTCTTATGTTGTCCTGTAAACCATACATGGGGTGGGCATTGTCTCCCTCTCAGCCTTTCCTTCCTGCTTTTCTTACTGACAACACTCTATATAAGAGGACTTCTTTCTTTTTCTTAACTATCTCAGATCCTCATTCTTGGGCCTCGAGGTAGTTGGCAGACACAGTCATCATCCTCAGCCCATATGGCTGGTTCCCTTTTATACTACAGAAGCAAGCCTAGGGACTCCTCTTAGCTACAGTGCCCATGTGTGTACTGGTTGTCGGTTTAATTCCATGGTTAGATAATAATGCCAGTGGCAACATATGTGGTGCTTTAGGCTGTTCTCTCTGTCTCCTGGGCCAAAAAGAACTAGCCATACATAAATGAGACCCAGTGCGTTATTGTTGACTCAGGTTCTCAAGTCACTTCACTTATATTCACATGATCTTAAGTGTTTCACAGAGAAAACTCACAAATGATTGTGAGCCCACAACATAATTGCCAGCTTTTGCCAAATTGCATCACACATTAATGTATAGGTGAAAATTTGGTTAGCTTGTTAAAAGGAATATTATCCAGATTCTCTTCTAGGTATCACATTTCTATTTCAATCAATCAATGAATGAAAACTTTATTTAATACATTTATAATAGAAGTTTGCAGATGGATCATGTAGTCTGGGGACTGACAAATTTTTGCTGTATGGAAATATTTGTAAAAACTTCCTTCTATTAAAATATTCTGTAAAATAATGAAGAAGGTGGTTCTGGCAAATATTTTAGTCAAAATTTACATATACCAAATATTTCAGGAAGGAATCTTTATTGAGACTATTTAATTGTGTGAATTGTGAGAGCAACCACAGATAATACAGATGGTCATATTTGTGTTCCAATAAAATATATAAAGCAAATAATAAAATGACCTAAAAATTCAAAAAAAAATTTAATCAAGTTAGACTAATTAAGTTAATTAATTAAGTTGGAATAAAACAAAATAAATTGTTATATACCTGACCCCCCAAAAAAATATATATATAAAGCAAAGGCATCGGTTGGATTTGACCATCAGACCATAGTTGCAGAACTCTGAGTCTGGATCCAGACTGAGGAGAGGAATGCTCAGAGAGGCGAAAAGTCTTATGCACAGTAAGAGTTAAAGGAGATGTGGTGTAAGGTTGGCCTTCGGTTGCCCACAGTCTTTAGATGGACAGACATCCTTAGAGCGGTGTGTTTGGGAAACAAAATGTGCTAGTTTCTGCAGTGAAACAATTTTCAGTCAGTAGTCCCTGTATGTGGAGATTCTCTTTCAAGTTGTTGAAAACAGAGAATTCTGGACTTGGTATTTTTAGAAAAATGGCCTTTTCCCAACCATTGGTTTTCAATATGGCAGTGTCAATACCTATTACCAGAGTTTTAATTGAAACACCAATTTAAATATTTTTCTTTACTTTAACAAAACTGAATAACAAAAACCACTTAATATTTTAGCTCCAGAAAAACAAAAGATTGAAGAAACAGCTTAGTTATCCTGGGGAAGCTGTAGCCATTCAATAAGAGAGTGGAGAGGTTGAAGAAATGGAACTTAAGTCAGTGGAATGCTAGGAAATTGGGGGCCAGTGGGACTATGGAGATGATGATGATTCACAGCTCTCTAAAGGAGGTGATGTGGGCTGGGAAGGGAACCACATATTTTTGCCTTACCCTTTGCCCTCATCTCCCTCCATGCCATTGACTGATACACAAAGACAATGATCTTATAGCTCTAAGTTTTTGTTCAACCACGGCTCTGCATCAAGCTTACTTTGGGTCTGGCTGTGATTCTGTGATTCTGGAGAGTCAGAATCATTCTGGAGAATGAAGGAATATGGCAGAGATAGAATGATCATATATATTAGAATATTCTAGAAACTCCCAGTCTAATGAGTAAGACACAATGTGTGCATTCAGTAAGACTTTTCTGGCTGTGATTACAGGTCTTTAACCTGACTGGTAATTTCTATCTAATAGACCCAGGTGGCAACAGAAAACCAGTGTTGGGTTGTTTCCATGCCTATGGGTAACAATAATTAGTGTGTTAAATCAATGCTTTTCAAAATATGGTCATGAGGGCTTGGCAAACTGCAGTTCAGTTCTTAGGCTTCTTTCCCAGCTATTTTTATTAAGGAGGGTCAGTAATTTTCCTAGGAGTTCTGGCACATGCTTTAGGAGTTACTGGTGCAGACTGCATTAAGTGTTTTGAATTGATTAATAGCTGTGTATATGATTTGGGAGATGATTTAAGGGTATGTTGAGAAGCTTTGACCTAGCCCTGTAGGCTGTCAAGAGGTCTTGAATAAGGTCTGATCAAGGGAGTGTTGAGTTTAAAGTGAGACTTTTTGAGAGGATTAATCTGCCAGCTGTGAATGAGAAAGCCACAGCATGCATGCAGAAGTAGATGTTTGAATTAACTGTGATAGGACATGCACAGACTTAAGTGGGTTCTGGCACATAGGAAATGAGCAAGCCATTTTTATTATAGGGCCAGAGTTACGGTATAGTGGGTAAGGCACTTGCTTGGGACTTTTTCAACCCAGTTTCAGTTGCCAGCATCCACCATATGGAATCCCTGTATACTGCCAGGAATGAAGCCTTAATACAGAGCCAGGAATAACCCCTGAGCATTGCTGTGTCTGAAAAAAATAGAAAAAAGAGAAAAGACTTTTCTGTTTGTAATGTTTACTCCTGAGCTGAGTGATGGTAGTGAGGGGGAAGCAAGCAGAATGAGAATGGCGCAATTCCAGTATTAAAGAGATAACAGAATCAGGAAACTTGGGTAAGTGGGCAGTTTTGTGTCTTTGCCTGTTTCCATGAGTGTCCAGTCAGTAGTACGCAGGAAGTACTCAGGAATATAACTGGAGTTTAGTAAAGAAAGGATTCAGCTCTGAAACTCAAACTTCTCTAGTTTTCAGTATTTCCCTTTTTCCTACAAAGACACCCATCATCATATGGCAGTAAACTTTGCCTTTTGCATTTATTTCTAGTGTCCCTCTAGCAGTTGCCATAAACCACCACTCAGCTGCAATGGTCTGCTTTCCTTTGTGGCATGATTTCAGAACCCAGACACTTGCAAGTTGCAGCTCAACCAGTTCTTGGACTGAGACACTGGAGTAGAAGGATCATGTGATTAGATCTTAATATTATTATTATTAGACCAATAATGTTATTAGACCAAGTCTTATTAGACCAATTCTCAAACCAGGGAAACCAGTATAATCAGAAACCCAAGGTTGAGGTTCAGAAATCTGCATGTTCAAATATCCTCCATGGGATCTGAAGCTGTAGGATATTGAAAACTAGTACCTAGGCCTCTGGAGTCCTTTGTCTGCTGCCTGCACTAGGGGAAAATGTAAGGATGTACGTGTGGCAGGATTGGGGTAGCAGGACCTGACGAGTATTGATTAATCACTTTCTCTCCCATTCCATTGACCATACTTATTATAAAATAGATTGGGGATTTGAGTATGAAAACACAAAAACAGCAACATAACATAACATAACATAAACAGGCAGTTATGAAGACCTTGCAACATTGTTCTCATTTTTCCTGCTGTAAATCAGATGAAATAATGTGCCGTCACAGAGAGACCACAAGGGGTATTTGAAGAGACACAAACAACAGAGAAATGTTCAGTATTTATTCCCCACCCCCTGGCCTGGGATAGGGACCATTGCCAGTGGTTCTGTCAGGCTACTCCTGGCCAACCCAGGGTTTAGGAGTTACTCCTGGCAGTAACTTGGGGGACCATGTCATGATAGGGATCAAACCCAGGCCATCTCCATGCAAAGAATACTGTATACTAGTCCCTGCTTGGGAACTTTTAAAATCTACCTCTACAGTGATTGCTTCGAGAAAGCTCTGTCCACCATACCCTTAGTCAGCAAGTGGGTTGTCATATCTTCTGACACATGGTGGTAGTGGCAGGCCTGTCTGTCTGCAGTGGTAGTGCTCATTCCTAACTGCACTATGGAAAATTGACCCTCTGGCCCCCCCCCAGGTTCTGAGATTAATAGCCATGCAAGTGTCCCAGCTGGTCTGTTTCCCCTGGGACAAGCTGTCTGACTCTTTCTGCTAGACCTGACTTGTTACCTAAGAACTGTAGGAGAGTCAGGGAAATAAAAGTTAAACTCAAAGCTCAAGGAGTACACAGAGCAGAAAGAGACAGAAAAAGATTTTGACATTGTGTGTGTGTTTGTTTCCTTGCTTATTCTAAAGAGGGAAAGAAAGCACAAGAGTTAAAACAAACAGGCTCAAGGACCACCCTAAGAGTCCAGAAGAGCTCTAATTCCTCTGGAGGGCAGGCATGTCTGTGGTGTGTTTGTGTCCTGACGTCAGCTTGAAGCATTTGCGTGTGTCACAGCTAAAATCTGCCGCACTGATGCGCAGGGTGTGACATCAAGCAAGCCTCCTTGGTGAGAAGCACTGTCTCCATGGTGATGAGCTGTGTGCGTCCCAGACATTGTCTGGGGTTCGGAAGGAAGATAACGCACAGAGCATTCCCTGTGAGGAAAACCAGATTCTCGGAGCCCTTCCTGGACCATTTAGAGTCCCGAGATATCCAAAAGTAAGGGGTGGAATTAAACGAGGGCTAGAGCACTCCCCTCATAAGCCCCTTACTGCCTTCACATATACCACAAAGTCTGTGAGCTAGATAGACATGGTCTGGAAGTACTGATTATGCATAAAACAAATAAGAAGATGAGAGCTAAATCTCCAAAATCACATGTAAGTAGGAAGCAGGAGAGCATCAGAGCCTGGGAAATAGAGACTCAGATCAATAGGTTAACTCACCACCAAGTAGAATCAGCTAGTTCTGGTGGCAAGATCTAGACTCCAATCCAGGTGTGTATGTCACCCAAACTCACCTGCTTGGCCCTCAATTGTGAATTGTTCTGGCTTCAAATCCCTACTATTCAAAACATCACAGTCATTTTTTGGCCGGTCATTTAAACTCCTGGATTTGATTCCAGGCAAATGAACTCCAGGGTCCATTTGTTCTAACACTCTGCTTGATATCTGAGTTTCTGAGCTAGAACTCCACATGTCATGTTTTATGACATTTCAGAGGAGATGATAGAGTCAAAATAGGCCTCTCTGTGCCCAAATAATCCACTCATGTCTTAATCTTGCTCTTTCATATAGGCTAATTTTCAAATTGATCATTGGATCTACATCATGTTGGCCTTAGTAGAACCTGATTGTTATAAACATGAGAAATGGGTAGGAAAGGTAGTGAAAATGACCCCAATAAATAGAAATTCTAATTCCAGATGTGGAGTGGTGGTGGTGGTGGTGGTGGTGGTGGCGGCGGCGGCGGCAAGGATATTCTATGCTTTTCAGTTCCCCAAAATTACCATTCTAGCCCAGACGTATCTATAAACAGAGATATGGCATGCACTGACTAGCCAAAGTAGGAACTCAAAACCAAAACATAAAGGACAACTGAGGGCCAACCAGATGAGTTTGCGAGACAGACATACCTGGATTAAAATCTAGATCTTGCCACCAGAACTAGCTGGATCTACTTTAGTAAGTCACCACATTGGTATGAGTCTCAATGTTTCAGGCTTTGATGATCTTATTGACTCTGCAGGACTGTTTTTAGGGCTATATTAGTCCTCTTAGGATGGTAGACTTTATGCCCAATATCTAGTAAGCTCTCTGGTTGCATAAGGAAGAGTGAGAATAAAAACATTGAAACCAGCATTGGATCCCTGAAATGAAACATGGGGGGTAAGATGTGTTTTTGTTTGTTTGTTTGTTTGTTTTGTTTTGTTTTGAGGGCTGCACACAGCAGTCCTGAGGGATTACTCCTGGCTTTGTATTCAAGGGTTACTTCTGGTTGTGCTGAGGAAACCTCAAGCTTGACCACATGTAAGGCAAGTAGCATAAGTCCTCTTACTATCTCTCCAGCCCACGTATGATGGTTAGAGATTTATATCTGATAAGAATACCTCATATCAGAAGAATAAAACAATTTCAGGAAATAGGTAAAGTCAACAATGGCCTCCAGGATGAAGTCACAAATGATGCACATGATAGCTGAGTTGTGGGGCTGAAGTTCAAACCTGACCCATTGATATAAAGAAAGATTCCTGTCCTCATACCCCAAAGAGGAAGATGAAGCTGAATCCTCTGTAAAATCATGAGACCTTTGTACTCTTTTCATTTTTCTGCTCTTTGCACTCTTCTGTAGTCACCTGATTCGTATGGGTTTATTTTTGGACCCCATGGTGGATTTCACCTTTGTAGCTCACAGAGATTTTTAGCAGCATCTGCTTCTGTCCATTTGGGGATTAAATGAATTGGCAGAACCCACTTCAGCTTCAGCACATTCCCTAGTAGAAGTCTACTGGGCCATGGCCCTTGGCATCAGCACAAGTCATCCCCAAAGGAACTGGACAGTGATGGAGAGGCAAGAGAGAGCAGTCTGTCTACAGGGAGCAGATAGTCCCTAGGAAACCAGCATTTGTGAGTAGTCAATGTAAATACATTGGACTTGGAGAAGACAAGTTCCCAGGTCTGGGAATGAATGAGCTGGGCCAACCAGACTGTGTGGCTGAGTTTTTTGTCATTGTCAGAATGTTGTGAGACCCTCAGATCACCAGGAGGGAGAAGGCATGACACCAGCTCAGTTCCATCCCCATAAATAACAGTGACAGTGGCAGCACAAAGAGCATCATCACTGTGGTCTACTAGAAGATAAATTCCAGAGCCGGAGCAATAATATGGGTATGTTTGTCTTGCGGTGACCTACCTGGGTTCAATCCCCAGTATCCCATTTGGTCCCCTGAGCACTACCAAAAGTAATCCCTGAGTGTACAGCCAGGAGTAAACCCTGATCACTGCTTTAGGTGTGGTCCTAAAACCAAATAGAAACAACAACAAAATAAAGACGAATCCCAGTCCTGCCCCTCGTAAATATGAAACTTTGGGCAAATCATTCAGACCTTAGCTCATTGATTCCTTGAATAGAACGATGGCAATGATTATTCCCACATATGAGGTCAGTTGCTGAATGCAGTGAGTCAGCTGATTCAAGGCTTTAGCAGCTAATCTTTCACAGTAGGAACTCAATAAATAATTATAGCATTTCAGTGAGGTTTAGTTAGACTTGCACAAAAAGAAAGCTGGGGGTTGGGGGTCACAGGATGGTGCTTGTGTGCCTGAGCCTGGGTCAGTCCCCTCCAATGTGTCTGCCTCTGGAATTGTTAGGTGTTACACTGGAGGCCACCCAAGCACCAAAAGTGTGATCATGGTGGTCCCTGACACCACAAGTAGCAAGCAGCTTCTCATTCTCGAGCCTGGTTGGAATATCGCTGAGAGTGGCTCCAGGCCCCCAGAGGACTTCTTGTGATCCCCTTCCTTAATAGCACAGAGGTCAGAGAGTTGTTTCTTTCCCCTTCATGTACAAGATTGAATATAGCCTCTCCAAGACTGTTGTCTTGACAGTTCCAGAAAACAGAAAGTACCTACGGAGGTATCATAGTTTCATTTACCTCATCACGCTGTGTCCTCCAGAGCATTTAATGGGCCAGAAGAATAAAATGGGAGCTTAGAAAACTGGTCTTTCAATCACATGGTGACAAGTTCAAAACCTGTGGATCCATAAGCACTGAGTCATTCAGCAGTTGTGTTCTTTGGACCTAGCTAGAAATGTCCAATCCCAGCACAGTCAGGAATGTGTAAGCGCCAATCAAGAGACACAACCCCACAGCCACCTGTAAAGGGATGTATGGGAGCTGCTGAGGAAATTCAACCTCCTAGCAAGAATTTGAGTGAACACTGGAGCTACCTCTGGCGAGCACTGTAACCCCAATTTGTGAGCCTCAAGTAAAGGGCATGATGCTTGGCAAATCTGTATGCAAGCACCACAAATTGAGGTATGGTCCCCACAAAACAGTCCAACCAAATGTGTGAGCACTGCAGCCAAATAGCTACATATTTCTCCAGACCAAACATGGCAACAGGAATATCCGTGTACAGGAGGGGAGATGACAAGGGGAAAGAAAGTCATAAACTTCCATTTTCAAAACTGAATTTTAAAATCCTATTGAGCCAGAGCTATAGAAAAAGGGGTAAGGGCATTTGCGTTGAACGTAGCGGACCTCAGTTCACTCCCTGCCATTGCATGGTCCCCTACTGCCAGGAAGAAGTCGCCAAGCAAAGAGCTGGGAAATAGCCCCTAGCACTGTCTGGTGTCACCCCAAATGCCACCTTTAAAAAAATATCAAAAAGGTTTAAAAGTATCACAACAGGCTTGCCTTCTCCTTGACCAACCCTGGTTTAATCCTCAACTCTACATATAGTCCCCTGACCACTACCAGGATATAAGTAGCTCCTGAGTGCAGAGCCAAGACTAACTCCTGAGCATCACTGGCTGTAATGCAAGTCCCAGTATGTGATGCAATATCACAGTAGCCAATGCATCCAGACACAACCCTCACCAGCCACTGCCTTTCGAGATGTAGCCTGCTAGCTCCTGCCTCTTTGTAATCTTGTCCCCATTGGGTGATATACCCTATCCCCATTTTATCATCCTGAGCCCCTCAGAACACAGTATTTCTCCATATAAACCCTCACTGACACCTTCATGGATGGGTTTAGATCTATTGTACAATAAGCCATACTCTATTGATCTGCTTGTCCATTTCCAACATGGCCAGAGGTGGCAATTCCTTACCCATCAGCCACAAACCCTTACCAACCCTTTACCCAGGCTGACTGTAGGGTTGGAGCACAAGAAATACAGGAGCAAGAGAAGTTTGAATGAAGGAAAGCAGGCTGGACTACCGTATACCTATACATGAGACAGGTGTAGGCAACTGAATTACCAATGTTTTCCCAAGTTTCACCACCCACTCACCCACATCCTGGAGGAATTGGGGAAGGTTGTTTTGCTTTCTTGACGATTTCTGTTTTAACTTTTTTAATTACAAACACAGAGTTTTGTTTCCTTCCAATAAATGGCATCGAGGCAAATACTTTAAAATGGTACTGAATTCGCAACTGTTCGTAATGTTCAAAAAATGTTTGAGTAATACAATAGCTACTTGTGAACTCTATTTAACTTTAGGAAGAAAATATTATAAACGTGAAATTTGAAGTCTGTGTCCCTTCATTCCCTGAGTTACATTACATTTCCTTTCCAAAAATAACGACTATTGTAGAGTTTATAACACTAATGCATATGCTCTTCAGGGCCAGGTAAAAGGGAATGTGGGACAAGGCATGACAATGCTGGGTTGGACCCAACTTCTTCAGACAATGTTCAATTTTCTATTTTGTTTTTTGTTTTGGACCTCACCTGGTGACGCTCAAGGATCACTCCTGGCTATGCATTCAGAAATTGCTCCTGGCTTGGGGGGGACCATATGGGATGCCGAGGATCAAACCACAGTCATTCCTGGGTCAGGTGCATGCAAGGCAAATGCCCTACTGCTGTGCCATCACCCTGGCCCCAATGTTAAATGTTAAATTTTCTTAAGTAATTTTCTTCTTCTTCTTCTTCTTCTTCTTCTTCTTCTTCTTCTTCTTCTTCTTCTTCTTCTTCTTCTTCTTCTTCTTCTTCTTCTTCTTCTTCTTCTTCTTCTTCTTCTTCTTCTTTTTTTTTTGGTTTTTGGGCCACACCCTGTGACGCTCAGGGTTACTCCTGGCTATGCGCTCAGAAGTTGCTCCTGGCTTCTTGGGGGACCATATGGGACGCCGGGGGATCGAACCGCGGTCCGTCCTAGGCTAGCGCAGGCAAGGCAGGCACCTTACCTCCAGCGCCACCGTCCGGCCCCTTCTTCTTCTTCTTCTTCTTCTTCTTCTTCTTCTTCTTCTTCTTCTTCTTCTTCTTCTTCTTCTTCTTCTTCTTCTTCTTCCTCTTCTTCCTCTTCTTCCTCTTCTTCCTCTTCTTCTTCCTCTTCTTCTTCTTCTTCTTCTTCTTCTTCTTCTTCTTCTTCTTCTCCTTCTTCTTCCTTTCTTCTTAAGTAATTTTAAGCTAAATTTTCTTAAGTAATTTTTGCATTGACTTTTTGGTATTTACATTAAATATCTTGATTGTTGGATATTTGAAACACCCTTAAATTTGTTTCTGTAACAGCTTTGTTGAGCTATAACTCACATGCTGCATGTCTTTGATGTGATTTAACAGTTGTGCATCACAAACTAAGTTCATGAAATTTTTATGACTCCAGGTTAAGCTCATACCCATGAGCAATCACTTCTCATTACCCCACTCATTAGTCCCTAGTAAACTGTAGTCTCTTTTGTGGCTCCCTAGATTTGCCTTTTCTAGATAACTATAAAGGGCCATTTCATATGACATTGACATATAAATGTGTCTAATTTTATATACTATATTTATATATATATATATATTTATATACTATAATATTTCTAGGGCTCATTTGCATTGTAGTCTATGTCAGTATTTCATTCCTTTTGTTAGCAGATACAACTCCATTATGGATTTACCACATTCTATTCTTCTGTTTATCTGTCAGTTGACAAATGTGAGTTGTATAGAATTTCTCTGCTCTGCAAGAATTGTAAGTTCCTCTTCGAAATGATTGGTAGATTAATTTGGTTATCTGAGGATGCCATTACCTATCAATAATTTTAGTGGAACTTTTTGTGCATTTATGAACCCCAATATAAAAATCACTAAAACACATTAAATGACAATGTCTAGTTTTAATCGAAGAGAAATCTGTGTCTACTTCTTGGTTACTATGAAATGTCACCATGATTGTTTATGTAGTAATGACTCCTTAAATTTTCTGCATGGGGTTAATATCTATCACTCTACTCGTCCTAATTTGAGCTCTGATGCTTCTGACTCTTCTCTCTGAGCTGTACAATATGGGGAGCAAGGTCATATTTATTCCTCCCTCAAAGCCCCCCAAGATTCTCACCACTGCTCTCTTCCCTATTCTCCCAGTTACATCTGCTGTCACCAGCTGGGTTCCCACTCTGCTTGCCACCCACACATCCTTCCAGTCGCTTCATTTCTGCAGAAAGCAGAGGGAAAAAAATACATATTGGCATTTTCTACCAAGCTCCAAAACATCCTCCACCATTTGGGAAACCTGCTGCAGAGCTGAGAATATGGGATAACCAGAAAACAGGAGAATGGCTGTAGGAACATAATTCACACAGGCACAGTGAGCATGAGGTAGCAGGTTCCACCCAACAGTGCAGACTGGAGTGCCCACTGGGTGAGGAAAACCAGCCTGATTGGGGTAGAGAGTAGGTATGTGATGTTGACTACACTAAATGGCACCGCAAGGATGAGAAGGCATTGGGGAGAAAGCCGGCATCTCAACATGAGTCAGTAACTTCAGGGTACCTTCCTCTGCTTTTCTCAATCCATTCCAGCATGATCCTTTAATTTGTCCATAAATCCTCTTTTGATTACAGAGCTCTTAGATTTACATTATTGGTTAGAGATTCTTTGAGGGGCAGGAGATGCTAACATATTCTCGGAATAGTGGGAGATAGTTTTCCAACGTTCTGAATAAATTCCAACCAGTTTTACACTTTCAAAAAATTTATTTTGGTAGTGGAACAATAGCACAGTGGTAGGGTGTTTGCCTTGCACATGGCAGATCCAGGACGGAGCTTGGTTTGAACCCAGCATCCCATATGGTCTCTTGAGCCAGAAGCAAATTCTGAGCGCATAGTTAGGAGTAACCCCTGAGCATCACCAGATGTGACTCAAAAACAAAAACAAAATGTTTTTTATGGTACATAAATTATATCTCAATTAAGAAGAGAAATGAGGGGCTATACCAATTAGTACAGTAGGTAGGTGCTTGCCTTGTATGTAACTGACCATGTTTAAACCCCAGCGGCATCCCATGTAGTGTCCGAACACCATAAGATATGATTCCTAAGTGCAGAGCCAGAAGTAACCCTTGAGTACCCAAAGAGAAAAATAAAACTTGAGAAAAATAAAGGATAAAGAATACAAAAGAATAAGGAAGAGAAATGATTATACAAATGGATTATACAAATGGTGGTACACTGATGGATAGAGAATTGGATAGATCAGAAAAGAACCACAGAGACTTCAAATCGATAGCATTTATCTCAGCTGAGATTTTAACAAGAATGACAGTAGGCCATGGAAAATTCCATGATGAAGGGTCAACAACTTTTGTGCATTGAAATGTTTTCATTGTTAAAAGCAATTTTCCAGATAGTTCAGACCTTAAGCACCCACATTCCCAAGCTTTCTTCATGTGCCAGATATTCTCCTCCTTTTTCCCCAGCACAGTTATTCTCTAGATCTCTTATTATGGCATACTGTACATTTATTATTAACTTATACCTTATTATTTTTTAATTTTTAATTATCATG
This sequence comes from Suncus etruscus, assembly GCF_024139225.1. Lineage (NCBI taxonomy): Eukaryota > Metazoa > Chordata > Mammalia > Eulipotyphla > Soricidae > Suncus > Suncus etruscus. The sequence continues at coordinate 40,784,557 of NC_064866.1, read as the reverse complement.
AATTATAGAGTTACACAGTTATTTATTACAAGTTTCTGGCATAAAATGTTCACCAGTGTCCAGTCCATGTTCCTCCACAAATGTGCCATTTCTCTCTCATCCTCCAACCTGCCTCTACAGTAGACACTCCCATCACCATTTCTTTTTGTGTTTTCTTCCCTAATTTTAAACTACTTCCCTCTAATCCAGTGGTAAACTTCCTACTGAAGAACAATTCTCCTGTTCTTTGTTTTTCAGGGGCTTTGTTATTTCCTTGCAAAGTTTCTTTCTATACCACATATAACATAGATCATTCTGTGTCTGTTCCCCTTTCTCTGGTTATTTTCACTCAAAATGACACTATACTACATATACAAAATGGAATACTAGTTGGCAATAAAACATGAGCAAGTCATGCCAGTTGCTGCTACCTGATGGATCAGGGGAGCATTCACTTTTAAATAGCCTAATCTCCTCTGGAATATAAGCTTTTAGTTTGTTTTGGGGCCACAGTTGGCAACACTCAGGGGTTACTCCTGACTCTGAGCTCAGAAATCGCTCCTGGCAGGCTTGAGGGACCACATGGGATGCTGGAAATCGAACTCAGCTCCATCTCGGGTCAGCCACATTCAAGGCAAAACTCCTACCATTTTGGCCAATGGAATATAAGCTTTTAAGAGAAAAAACACTTTCCTGCTCTGTTAATGCCTATATAAAGGCAGATGTATATATGTATGAGTTTATAGAAGAAACATGTTCCGAATATGCTAGTTAAATGAATGAATAAATAATATCTTTGTGCTTTATGAGGAAGGATGGCAGCTAGCACTTTTTGCCCCAGCACTGATAGAAGTAAATAAGTAGGTCACATTACCATGTATTTTGTGTTTGGAACTCACCTGAGTAATTGGAAAAGGCTTTTATTTTCTTGCCTGCCACTAGGATTTTCGAATACAGTACCAATATAATTGCTAAAAGATAACCAACTTTATTCCTAATCTGGAGTGGGGAGTTCATCTTTTATCACTAAATATAAATTAATGTATATATAATATATCTTTATAAACATAAATTAATTGAATTTATGAAGTTAATTAAGTATAAATGTATACATATATAAATATATTTTAAGTGTAATTTTTTTGTATGTGCCTTATATCAGAATGAAGAAATTTTCTTCTATCCTAATTCATGGTGTGGTTTTCTCCTGAAAATTTTTTTGTCAAATAGATTTTTTTTTTTGTCTATTGAGATGATCATGTATTTCTTTGTCCTTTGTTTTACTAAGAAGATGGAGTCCGCTGATTTCATATATTCAACCAGTATAGCATAATTGGGATAATTGGATAAATTTCATGAGATCACAATTTATGCATTAAACTTTTATCTTCTTTTATTTGGATTTAGTCTGCTAACATTATGTCCTTTCAATTTGTCCATACTTTTAATGTGATATTTTTATTAACACTGGTCTCAGAAATAATGCTTTTATTAAATTGGGTTTCAGTCATGTAAAGAACACTCCCCTTCACCAGTCCAACATTCCCATCACCAATGTAAGAGATAATGCTTTTTTTTAATACACGTTTTGAGTACATTGGTAGAGGGAAGTAGACATCGGTGGAGCAATTGGTGTTGTAATATTGCATGTCTAAAATTCAATCATGAATATCTTTGGAATTCATGGTGATTTAATAATTTTTTTAAAAAATGTAAGTTTATGATGTTGGTGTTTATTTTATATTCAATTCTTGGAATAAATCTTCAATTAAGAATTGACTTTTTTGGGGCCAGGCTGTGGCGCTAGAGGTAAGGTGCCAACCTTGCCTGCGCTAGCCTTGGACGGACCGCGGTTTGATCCCTCAGCATCCCATATGGTCCCCCAAGCCAGGAGCGACTTCTGAGCGCATAGCCAGGAGTAACCTCTGAGCGTCACCGGGTGTGGCCCAAAAAAATTGACTTTTTTAATGAAGAAATTATGATTTCGGTCATTAACTCAACTATCTTTGCTCATGGTATATAACTTCTTAAAGCATTTTCCCATAATCTTTTATATTTTAGTAATTTCAAGTGATGTCTTCTTCAGTCCTAATTTTAGTAAAGTGAATTTTCTCTTTTGTCCCTTGTCATTCTGTTTAACAGACTTGCCAGTTTTGTTCATCTTTTCGAAGAATTAACTTTCATTTTTCTTTATGGTTTTTGAATTCTCCATTTCACTAGTTTTGTTCCAATAATTCTTATTTTCATATTTTTAGCTACCTTATATGCATGCACTATTCTTATCCTAACTTCTTGAGTGCTAGATTGTTTTGATATTTCTCATCTTTTTAATAAAGGAATTTACAGAAATAAATTTAAATATTTTATTCACTTTCTGATATGCTCTAAGCACTCACATTATGGTTTTGCTTCAAATTTATTTCTAATTTCCTATGTGATTTCTTTGACTCCTTGATTATTTTGTAAGGTTATTTAATTGTCATGTATTTATAAATTTCCCACTTATTATTTAATATCATTTCATTATGGTCAAACTTTTTTGCATTATTTCAATACTTTAAAATGTTTTGACTCTTGGGACCAGTGAAGTGAAGTGAAGTGAAGTGAAGTGAAGTGAAGTGAAGTGAAGTGATGTGAAGTGAAGTGCTAGCTTCACTTGCACATGGCTGACCTGGGTCCAATTCTTGGCACCATCACTTTTGGTCCTCCAAGTCACACCAAGAGTGATTTCTGAACACAGAGCCTGGAGTGACCCTTGAGCAGACCTGGGTGTGATTCAAGAGCAACAAAAACACAACTTTGAAACTGATGACTTAGCATATAGTGATCCAGGAGAACATGCTGTTGTGGATAAATGTCTTTTGATTTTGGTTGATTTAAACAGTGGCTTAAATGGTTTGCTTTGTTGTTTTCATGTCTAGTTGTTTTACCTATTATTGAATATCAAGTATTTAGTTCTCCAATGATTTTAGTCCAAGAATATATGTCTTCCTTCAGTTCTTTTTTTTTTTAGAATCATACATTTAAGAATTCTGTTCCTAGTTGAATGTATGTTTTTAAATGTTATGTCTTTTAATAGATAGACCATTTTATCATTATAAAATGCTCCTTTCGGGGGCTGGAACAATAATACAGTGGCTAGGTATTTGCCTTGCATAGAGCCAGCCCAGAAAAGGCTGGCATCTCATGTGATTCCTGAAGCCCGTCAGTAACGATACCTGAGCACAGAGCCAGGAGTAAACCCTGTTTACTAAATGCAACAACTTTTGTCTTTATTAGCCTATTATTTATAATAGTCTATGATTGCCTGACATTAGGATAGCCACTCCAGACTTCTTTTGGTTATTATTGACATGACATGTCTTTTTCTATTATATTTAACCAATTGTTGCCTTAAAATCTAACATGTATCTCTGATGGCATAGGAAGTTAACTTCAAGAGCAGGAATGCATGCTTTCCTGTATTAAGCCCCAAATCCAAACCCTGACACTTGGGCTCTCATGTCCCCATTTTGCTCCTTCATAATCCCACAGTACCTTGTTAGCCCTGTGGCCCTCAGAACTCCTGGATCTGAGCAAACATCATATCATCAGTCCTATGCATTGAAACATCAAGCCTGGTTGTTCAAGTTTTTCTAGGAGTAACCCTAAGTTCTCTGTCCTTGAGCATTACTTAGGAGACCCAGAGAAACTAACTTTCTAAATTATAGACCCTTCAGTGGTTTTTTAATCATTCTTTTAATAGCTGTCTTTAGATTTCAGTGTCCGATTCATTTACATGTAATGTAATTACTGATACTATGGGATTTGCATCTGCCAGATGCTATTGTTTTCATATTCTCATGTCTTTCTTGTTTCCATGTTTTTCTAACATAGCTATTTCTGCTTTAATATTTCCCAATGTAAAATTTCAATATTCATGTTATTATTTTGACTACATTGCAGATGATTTTTCAATGTTTACCTTCCTTGTAAATTTATAATAATCCAGTTCTGACTAGTGTCTATTTATTTCATATTTCAGCTTAAAAAATGTCCTACTGTATTGGTGATGGGAACGTTGCACTGGTGATGGGTGGTGTTCTTTACGTGACTGTAACCCAAACACAATCATGTATGTAATCAAGGTGTTTAAATAAAATATTAAAAAAATGCCCTACTGTTTCTTTCCTTCTTTCTTTGAACTGCTATGGTTAAACAAATTATATTTTTATACTTGTATGTCCCTGAATGCAGATTTATATCATTCTTGTATTATATAGTTGTGTTTTCTGGCAAAATTAGTTAAAACAAGTTACATGAGAAAGTAAATTTGTAATATCTTCTATATAGCTACCTTTAGTAAATCCTAAGTGAATTTACTCACATATTTTAATCCATTCTTCATGTAGATTGGAGGTACTATCTAGTATTCTCTAACGTTTGCCTGAAGACTCAATATATTATTTGCTGTAAGGAGATTATGCAAGCAACATCTTCCCTTTATTGATTGTGGAATTTACTCATTTTTCATTTGTTTTTGAGAAATATTTTGCTGACTGTACAATTCTTTTTTGAAGATGTTTTTCTATTTGTACTTTCAATATTAAATTTTATGCTCTTCTAATTTCAATCATTTCTGATTTTTAAATGACCTATTAAGGACCAATTTTGCATGATGAGTTGCTTCTCTCTTGCAACTTACAAAATTTTATTTGGCTATGGCTTTTTAACTATAAGACATCAAGGGGGCAAAGCAATAGCGCAGCGGTAAGGCATTTTTGCCTTGCATGTGGCTGACCCAAGATGGACCTTGGTTCGATCCCCAGCATCCCATATGGTCCCCCAAGCCTGGAACAATTTCTGAGTGCATAGCCAGGTGTAACCCCTGAGTATCACTGGGTGTGGCCCAAAAACAAACAAACAAAGAAACTATAAGATGATCTATGTGATATACCTCATTTATTCTATTTGGATTTTATTAAATTTTTAATAAGTGCTGTTAAATGTATTTCATTCATTTTTTTAAATAATAAGACAATTTCTTAAATACTTCCTGCTCTTTTGTTTCTTTTATATATATATGTATATATATAAATCTTTAAGCACCATGATAACAAGCATGTTTGTAGTTGGATTTCAGTCATAAATAGAATACCCTCCTTCACCAGTGCAACATTCCCACCACCAGTACCCCCCTCCTCCCCATCCCTGCCTGTATTCACAACAGGAATTCTACTTTTCTCATTCTTTAACATATTTGTAATCCGATGCATGCATTTAGTCTTCAGAATTCCCAGGAACAAGCAAGATCCTATGCGACCAGTTTTTCTCTTTGAAGTTTTTAGTTTATTGTCCACCGCTCAATAGTTATTGCTACCTGGGTCAACTGAAATGTATTTCTTCTATTTCTGACATCATCCTCAGAGAAAAGTTGCTATCTCAGGGCAAGCTGTGAGATCCGTAAAGCAGACAAGTTCCAAAAATGGGATAAACAGGGAACTAAGGCAGAGACCAATTGGTAATTACTGGCCTTTGGAGACATTACAATCCCTTTCTGTCCCTTCTAGGAAAAAATTTAATGTTAATTGCAATGTGTGAGGCTCTTGTTTTGATTGCAATGTGCGAGGCTATTGTTTTGAAGGCTATCGTGGGGCTAAGGAGGAAAAAAGGAAGACAAGAAAAATGTAATCAAAGACTATTATTCTTACTGAGAATCACTTTTTTCCTTTTTTAAAAAAATATTCTATTAAAACTTCATGACTTACAAAGTAAATCATAATTGAGTTTTAGACATTTATGACACAGGTTATGCCACCAATATCAACATCCTTCCACCAGTGTTCCCAGGCTGCATTTTTTTAACCTCCGACCTCCAACCTTCAACCTTGACAGGCACTTTTTTTACGTTTATTGTTAAAGTTTTGGACTTGAGATTTCAGAGTTTTTGACTGTGTTGTTTGGATAGTTTGCCTATCATTCCTTAATAGCTCCTATACACCTGAATCCACTTGACCCTAGCCCCCATGTTATTTCTCAAATATCTCTTTCTACCTTCCCCCAGTCATTGTTTTCTTTCCTTCTCCTGCATATACTCTGGGGCCAATGCCTTTAAAGTAGTCAGATGCAGAACACAAAAGTAATATCACTCTGTGTTTATTCTTTATTTTTTCGGGTTACTTCATTAAATATAGTATCTTTCTGTTTGATACATGGTGTTATATTAGCCAGTTTTTTTTTTTTTTTGCTTTGGTTTGTTTTAGTTTAGTTTTGTTTTTGTTCATTTATTTTGGGTCCACACCTGTTAATGTTCAGGGTTTACTTCTGGCTCTGCACTCAGGAATTGTACCTGGAAGGCTGGGAGTACCAGATGAGATGATGAGGACAAATCTATCTGGGTTGACCATGTGCAAGGCAAGTACCCTACTATCATTCCTCACATAGCCACTTTTTTTAAAGTATTACTTTGGGATTGCTTCAAATAGTTGATTAAATTCTAGAACTCTGAAAAATTTGATTTTGGCTTTCATTTCTTTTGTGAAGGAGAGGACTGTAGGAGGTATTTATTATGGCATTCCTAAATAATCTTTTTCCACTCACTTCTTATTACAATCTTCATTTTCCGTCTTAGAGAGAAATAAGATATAATTCTTGTCCACAGAGAAATCATGGTCTAGGGAAGACAGGAAAATATAACAAAAATATGATGTGGTGAAGACATAGAGTTATGATGTGATGATCTATCCAATCATCCTGTGATCATAGAAGCATCCTCAGGAGATAAAATAGTATTCTTCACTATATGCACTATCCATTTTCTCAATTTGTTTATGCACATTATAAAACACTTTTCTCATTAAAGGCTCCCATGATTTCTGCATTGTTGGTTTAGAAATCATTCATTTGGTTAAATCGGAATATATGTACTGCCATCAAAGATTTTAAGAAAATTCTATTCCTTCCAAGCATTCCTGCAGTTTCTAAAGCAGCACTTCTTACATATCAACAGGCACACAAATCTAATTAGAATGTAGATTTTGATTCAGTAGGCTTGGGTGAGTTCTGGGAGTCTGCATTTTAACAAGTTCCCTGGTGATCCGCACTGAGTGTAGCAAGATCTCCTCCAAGCTTTAGCATCCTTGGCTCTCAAAATCTGCCTCCTACATCTCCTTGGGTAGAAAATAGCTCCCATCTGCTTTCTCCACCTGGGATATTTATGCACTTGAACTTTAGAATGTGGGTCAGACAGAAAGCTTGCAGGGTTTACTTTGGAGCATTCAGAGTCAACACTCTTCTTTTATAAATTGTGGTTTTGCCCAAAGACCAGGAATAGATGGAGGGAATATCAGAGTCACTATAAAATAAATTATGGTGTTCTAAAGAATATACATTTTATGTACAGATAAGGGGGGAAAGTAAGAGACAGGATGGTTACAGATTCTACAATATTTCTTTTATATACAATTTCATTAAAAAAAAGTCTACTGAGAAGAAAAAATACATTAATAAAAAAAAAAAAAAAGAGGCAGAGGAGCCAGAGAAATAGTATAGCAGACAGGGGCATGCCTTGCCTGTGGCTGACCCACATTCGATCCCAGGAACCCATGTGATCTTCTGATCTCACCAGTATAGAGTATAGAGCAAGGAGAAAGCCCTGAGCATAATTGGGCCCCTAAGAAGATAAGATCAACATTCTTTCTCATCAAGAATGGGGAGTTAAGACCAACTACCCTGGAGTTGGTGGTGAAATGAGTCAAAACATTTTTCAGAAATCATGTTGACTCCATTCAGGCTTCTATATAATTAGGCCACTGAGGCACTCAATCTCCCCCACTCCCGCCACGTTTTAAGGTAGTTTACTGCATATAAGTAGTTAAAGTATTTAAGATTACCTTAGCAGCTCAAGAATTTATGGTACATTAAGAGCACATTGTTGTATGCTCTGGTATTTGGTACAAGGTCTGGTATCCAAAAGTTCACACAAAGCAATGAGCTTTGTGTTAAAAATGTTTATTATGCACAAATAACAAGTCAAGCAAGTATTGATTCCTGAAGCTGACCAGCCATACCTCCCTTTTAGGGGGGTCTGGGCTTACTTATATAGTACTCTAAAAACTATAATCCTACAATTTTCTTATAATTTTCAATCTTTACAATGATTGGTTAGATCCACCTGATGGGTATATTTGTTTATATTCTCTTGGGAACTGTCAGACCACCAATTTCCCTCTGCTTATTTGGTAGGTTGATACTTTCTTCAAGATATGGTTGGAAGCTTTAGAGTTGATTGGAAGGTACCTGTTACCTTTTACTCTGTTTACTCTGTCTGCTTACCCAAAGCCTCATTCCAGAGAGAGAGGAGAGGATGGAGGAGTGGCTGAGAAGTCAGCTAATGTGCATAAAATAGCTGATATCTTAAGATGGAGAAACTTGTGCTCAGTCTTAACTCAAGGTGGCCTTACATATGTTTTCACCCTATGAAATGATAACCACACATTTTTTTTTTTACTACTGTTAACTTAAACAAATACTCAAATCACACTTACAGAAGATATTCCTTGGGGTAAACCTTTCTGTTTCTCTTCATTTAAGAACTGCTGAAAATTCAGCCAAGTGGTGTACTGGGACTCATATAGATCTTGGTGGGAATTTCTGTTCGTTATTTGTACTCTTTCCAGAAGAGACCCATTCCCTATACTCTTGGAAGTGAGAAGAGCACAACCAGCTGCAATAAGATGGAGCCCTAGTTATGAGCTAGTTCTTTCAGCAAGAAACATGTTTGTTTGTTTGTTTGTTTGTTTTTTATCAATGGTTCTGGCAAACATACGTCATTGTATTGATTCAACTTGAACTGTTAGAGCCATAGTGACTGTGAGTGTATCAGAGATCTTTGCTCTCCTCTGGTGAGGTGTAGGGGGGATAATCCCCAAATAAGTCAATGATGCGTAGATAGGTGTAGAAGAATAAGTAAACATTAGAGCTGTGCTCTGTTAGAATCTGCCCAGCCAATCTTTTTGGAATCAGAGCTGCAGCTTCTCTGCTCCTCTTTGTAGAGTAGTTCTGAGAGAAGCACAGAGAGGCTTGAGCTCCCTCTAGAGGCTGATAAAAGAGACTTCAGTTTGGCCTCTTGCACTATAGAAGCTCTGATGGTGAATGAGTTAACATTACTAGTATTAACCGTTTTAACATACCTAAAATATTACTGTGAAAGATTTGTAATCCACATTGGTCAGAGTAAAAATCATTTAATAAAAATAGTATGAACCATTTCAACATTTCCCCTGATGAATGGACACCGATGTGTTCATGTATTTATTTATTTACGTAAACACTTACTGAGAAAAAGAGCATTCAATTGTATGTTATATTGATGATATTTGTGTAAGGACCTTTATACAATGGAAACAGTGGGGGTCCTTATAAGAACACTAGAAAAATCTCTGTATTTTCCAGCTGTGTAGAGATGATTGTTGGAAAATGCGTGTCTCAAAATTCACACTAGATCATGGAATTAATTGTAGTATCTGCTCCGAGGATTTGGGTTAGGATGAAATGAGTTAGTGTTTGTGAAGTTTTTAGATGAATCCCTAGGACCTGTTAAGTGCCCTGTGCGTGTTTTATATTATTATTTTTATTTTTCCTCCTTCCAAACAATCATGTTGAGTGGGATATCCATGGTCTTTAGCCCTTTTCACAAACTAGGATTCACAATGACTAATAGTAGTGTACGGGTATGACAAAGTTGTGCTTGTTGCTTACACATTGTCCTATTTGGGAAATCCTGGTGATATCAGTCAGTCTCTTTAAACTTCATTTTTCTTCTGAGAACATCCAAGGCTAAACAGTTTTATCGCTAAGTTTGTTGTAAAGATGAAATAAAAGGAAGCAGAGACAATTCATAGGCATTTGTAAGGGTCTGAATGTAAGTTCCTGAAGGACTTGAGCTTTTGGAGAAATCGCTGCTCTTTTCATGAAGGTAAAATAGGCAACTAAACACAGGACAATATAATTAGAGCGACCTTTGGGGTATCACAGGATGCAAGAGGAGGACCCCACAATGTAGCCTTGAAATATGGACCACCAGGTAATTAAAAAGCCTAATCATTAACATTACAATGACTATCATTTCTTAGGAGTAGCTATTGGCACATACTTTAGAAACATCTCATTAACAATATGATCTTTATGAGGGAGCTATCAATCTCCTTATTCCATAAGGGCCTTATAGAGTTTCAAATATACAGGGCTTATTCTTCTGCACTTTACAATGTGCAAGGCATGCTGTCTATGAGAGCTAATGCCTGGACTGAGCTCTCAGGAATCAGTAGAACTGATTGAAGATAAAAAAACAAAGCAAAAGTAAAGCATCCATGATAGGACAGTATGCATAAAATTAGGACTGGGAGAGAGAATAAAGGTCTTAACCTGTTGTGTATGTAAATATTTTATGGGATTATTATGTTACTGGCCCTACCCTGATTGGTGATTGTGCCCTACCCTAGAGTGTGACCTGGCATTCTGCCCCCACCCTAGGGTGGTACCTGATTCTGCTTCCACCATTGGGTGGTATCTGATCCCACCGTTGGGTGGTACCTGATTCTGGGGGATAAAAACAAGGGTCTGTGGAAGGCGAGAGGCTTTTCACTGGAACTAAGGCTGAGACTTTGGACTTCAGTCTTGTCCACCGAATAAAGCTAATATTTCCACAAGCCTGACTGTCTGCGAGCTGTTTACCCGCCGTTTCACCTCAGAACCGTCGACTGGACAGGGCAGCAGACGCGTGCTCCGAGCTGAAGGGAAAAGACCTCATCCTCCATCCCTCCATCAGTCAATCTCTTCAGGGGCTGACTTGCAACATTAACCTTGAAAGGAAGCATGCTATTAAATAAACTGATGTCTTGTGGTGCCTTCACATACTGTAATAATCGATGAAATATTTCCAGATTCTTGGAGAGAGAACAACTGAACCCGGAGCATTATCAGTATAGCTATCTGGCTTGCCTCAGCAAAGAAATTGCTAAATAATGATTTAAAGTATTGTTTATATTTCCAACTTCATGGCTGCCTCATAAAAGAAATGAACACCCCACCAATACCCCTGAAGAGATGATGCTAAAATAGCACATTTCTCTGCAAACCTCCCATTTCTGTTAACAGTATCTCTTCTTCATAACTTCACAGCTTTGGGCATAGCCTCTTACACATTACTTCTTTCCTATAGAAACATGCTTTATTGGAAATATCTCATTTGGCTATTTGGAAGCAATGATTTATTTATTTTGAAGGGTTATTTCTGTCTCCTTTGCCTGTGCCTAAAAGACTCTGGGCATTGGCACAAGAGTGGGAAAATGGGACAAGCATTTTATTTACTGTAAGCAGCTGGGCTCCCCTAAAATAACTGAAGGCCCCTGGCTATGTCCCATGTGGAGACTATCCATGTTTTGAATCCTCAAGGTCAGAGGATTGGGAAGGTCAGATCAAGAAAATTTTGTTCCTGTGCCTACATTCTGGAGAAGACCTTTGGTTTTTCTCTTCATTCAGTTATTCTTCAACTATTTGCTTAGCATTTCAAATAAGACACACTCTTTTTTTTCTTTTTTGTTTTTTATTTTATTGAAACCACTGTGATTTACAAAGTCCTGCATAGTTGAGTTTCAGACTCACAGTAAGTCAGGGCCAATCCCACCCCAGGTGTCCACCTCTTCCACTAATGTTCCCCAAGTGTGTCGTCTTCCACCCTCCTGCTCCCAGCCTGCCAGTATAACATTTTAAGTTTAAATTGTTAAAGTTTGGCTCTCTTGGTTCCATTGTTGTCACCTTCATCTTGGATATTTATTTCTGTCCTTTGTTAACACTACCAGAGCACCTGAGACCTCTTGCTCCCAGTCCCCCCCATTCATTCACATTTGTGTTTCTCCTCTTCCACTTAGTTTTTTGTTTGTATGTTTGTTTTAGGGCCACATCCTGTGGTGATCAGGGGTTATTCCTGGCTTTGTGCTGAGAAATTGCTCCTGGCACGTTTGAGGACCATATGGAATAATGGGATCAGACCCTGTTGGCCCTGTGCTAGGCAAATGCCCTACCCACTGTGCTATCACTCCCACCCATCCACTCCGTTTCTTTCCTTCTGCTGGATATACTCTGGGGCCAAGGGTATTTGAGACGATTCCCATTTAGACCATTGTGTCTCTTTATGTAGTTATTCTAAATATCACATATACGTGACATCATTCTTTATTTATCCTTCTTCTGGCTTACTTCATCTAACATTATATTTTCAACTTCCATCCATGTAGCTGCAGATTGCATGATTGCATCATTATTTATGGCTATGTAATATTCCATTTTATAGATGTACCACATCTTCATGATCCACTCCTCTGTTGTTGGACATCTAGGTTGATGCCAACTCTTAGCTATTGTGTGAAGTGCTACAATAAATAGTGGTGTGCATACATCTTTTTGGATGAATGTTTTTTCTGTCCTGGGGATAGATACAAAAAAGAAGAATGGCTGGGCCATATGGATGCTTAATTTTGAATTTACTGAGAACCTTCCATACTGTTTTCCAGAGTGGTTGGACCAGGCAGCATTCCCACCAGTCGTAGATAAGAGTTCCTTTCTCACCGCATCCCTGCCCACAGATATTATTCCCATTATTTTTGATATGTGTTATTCTCAGTGCTATAAGATGATATCTCATTGTTGTCTTGATTTGGATTTCCATAATGATAAGTAATGATGAGCATTTTTTCCATGTGTCTGTTGGTCATCTGTTGGTCTTCCTCAGAGAAGTGTCTGTTCATTTTTCCACCATGTTTTGATGGAATTTTTTAGGTTTTGGGAAGTTAACCTTTGTGAGTACTTTGTAAATCTTAAATATCAAACCTTTATCTGATATGTTGAGTGTGAACTTTTCTCCCATTCAATTTGCTGTCTTCTAATTTTAGCTTGTAAAACATATTCTTTTTGTTTGTTTTGTTTTTGTTTTGAGGTCACACCTGGTCATGCTCAGGGGTTATTCCTGGTTGTTTATTTAGAATTCGCTCCTGTCAGGCTCAGGGAACCATATGGAATGCTCAGAATCCGAGAATCAAACCAGAGTTCATCCAGGGTTGGCCGCATGCAAGACAAACGCCCTATAGTTATGCTATCACTAGGTCCCTAAAAGACACATATTTTTTTCTGTTTTTTGGGGTCACACCCAGAAGTGCTCAGGGGTTACTCTGGCTCTGCACTCAGAAAATGCCCCATCAGGCACAGGGGACCATATGGGATGCCGGGATTCAAACCGCTGTCCTTCTGGATATAAGGCAAATGCCCTACCTCCATGCTATCTCTCCGGCCCCAAAACACACATTCTTAAATGTAAATGAATTACTCAGATAAATGCCTTTTTTTGTCATAGCCAATGGTGCTCAGGGATTACTCCTGGCTTTATATTAAAAGATTACTCTGCACAGTGCTCAAGAACCATATAAGGATCAAACTAGTTGACTGTGTTCAAGACAAGTGACTTACCCACTGTACTATCTTTCCAACCCTAAATCCTATTTTCCAAAAAGTTCAAAAGCTAACATAATATATATACAAAAAATACATTTCTTTCAGAAAAGTTTCCTGAGGGGTGAAACAACATGTATGCTGGAATAAATAGTAAAGATGATAACCATAGGACTTTATGTGCTAGCTGAAAAGCATGAGGTTCCCTATTTTAGGTTATCTAAATTAGGTCACCCTAATTTGCTAAAAGTTCTGAAACCATGTGAAATTGAAATGACACATTAACTGCATTAACAAGACATTATAAATATATTTATCTATATTAACTTGGAATATGAGTGGTAGAAGCAACTGACTAATTTTGGTAGCTATAGAGAGGATATATAGAAAGAATATATTGATAGATAGATATAGATATCTATAGATATATAGAAAGGATATATATATAGAAAGGTGGAAATTGACCATTTAAACTTATATTTAGGTTTATTATTTACTTATGTTTGGTTTGGGGTCATACCCAGCAATGGTTGGAGAATACTTCCTGCTCTGTGCTCTGGGGGTTCTCTCAGTGATTCTGGAGGACCATGTGATGCTGGGGATCAAATAGGGGCCTCTTGCATGCACAACTTGCACTTTGATCTATCTCCCTGTAGCCCCTCATTTGATTTTTAAAGTAATGAATAGGTTCCTCCAGGGGTCCTCAAACTTTAAACAGGGGGCCAGTTCACTGTCCCTCAGACCATTGGAGGGTCTGACTATAGTAAAAACAAGACTTATGGACGAATTCTTATGCACACTGCATATATCTTATTTTGCAATGAAGAAACAAAACAGATACAAATACAATATGTGGCCCACGGGCCATAGTTTGAGGACCACTGCACCTATAATCTGTTGGCTCCTATATAGTGCTCAGTGGTTGAATGCAACACTGGAAGTGATGCATTGGGTGCAGATACAATATAGAAGGAGAGTGGGGAGAAGGGAGAATTTTCTGTACAAGAGAACATCTAAGTAGAGCTTCAGTGAATGGAAAGAGTTTTCTAGGATGAGGAAGCTAAAACAGTTGATTACAGATGGGAATAGTAAATGGCAAGAGAAAGGTGGGCATTCATCAGATCCTGAGGGACCAAGTGTACCTTGAGGAGGAACACTACAAAAGAGAATTCTTAGCATCATTGTATAGAAAGTAGAATTCACCTCCACTTTCAGAAGTCAACTTCTTCCTGCAGAGAGCTACTGAGATCTGGTCTGTTCCAGCTTTGATTCATAAATCAAGTAAGAAAAGGAAAGTAGGCATTTATTTACCTGTAATTTATTCCACATGTGAACATGTCTGTGTTTGATATGAATTTCTTGGTGTTTTATTTTGAGGGGGGATCACATCCTGCAATGCTCAGGTGTTACTCCTGGCTCTACGCTCAGAAATTGCTTTTGGCAGGCTCGGGCGGCCATATGAGATGCCGGGAATCGAACCACAGTCTGTCCTGGGTTGGCCACATACAAGGCAAATGATCTATCACTGGACTATTTCTCCAGCCTCTGATATGAATTACTTTAGAGAATCCTCACAGTTGCCCTCTGAAAAATGCCAAGTATGCTAATATTCCCACTCATTCCCTAAGTTTGCTTATGAGAAAATTGATGTGTAGTCACCACAAAAAAAAAGTCAGAGAGGAAACTGGATTGCTTCTCGAGATTTTATAAGTGGACAAGGCATGAATTATAGATTGAGGAGGCATTTACACCCCTTAAAAGATAGGCCAAGACCAAGATGTATTTAAAATATGGACTATTACAATTACATTTACTATTTAAATAAATGTGTAAAATATGTGCTCCTGGGAAAGATAGGGATATGATAGTACAGAGGTGTTGTGGTTAGTAGCTTTTTCATCTTTTTTTTTTTTTTGGTTAAATTCAGTGCTGTGGTTATGTTTTACTTTTATAATAAAAACCATGCTTCTATAAATAATGAAAAGACTTTTACCTCAAGGCTCCAGAGTTGCCCATGGATGATTAAGGGATGACAGAGACAGAAATAAGAGAAAGAAATAAGAGAAGCTACAGTGCAGACTGGAAAAGGGAGTGAACACGGTGTGGGCTGCTGCCTATGATCCTGTGACTGGGCTCAATCTCTCATATGCACAACCAGGGGTGAATTTGGTCACCTTACATGTGGCCAACTCTGGTTTGATCCCAGCACTATGTATGTTCCCTCAAGCACCAAGTAATCCCTGATAGTACGGCCAGAAATAAGGCCTGATTACCTAGTGTGATGCAATATAATAACAATAATAAATAAAACTATTCGAATGCCCTCTCATTGTACTTCATTTGGAATTACACGCAGTGCCGAGCTCGATGTTCTAAAAAACCCTTAGTGGTGTTCTAAGAAGACCTAAATAATGGAACTCTGCCCAGTCATTCTGTCTCAGTCATCCATTAAATATACTGTGAACTTGAGGCTCAGAACATCTGTGTTTTCTCTACACCCTGCCTGGAATTCTCCACTCAACTGTGTAGGGGCTGACTGCTTGGCATCATTTGGTCATCAGTCAAAATTTTCTTTGATTGGCCTCTCTCTCAAACCCCCCCAAGGAAAATAAGAGAAGATTATTTACTATAGACTGTCCCACTGTGGCCAGAATGTACTAGCAACCTAGGGTATAGGACCCAGATACTACCGCCTACATTTTTCTTGGACCACTATAATGCCACAGCTGATTGACTCTTTTCAATAATGGTTCTGGAGAATAGGTTGTATGTGGTTGAATCAAGGAGTTTTGTGCATGTTCTGCAAGTATTGATGAAAAGAGTTACCTGATCCTGAGGCTTTCAGTTTTCCATGTTTACAACATTATTATAAATACGTATCCAGACAACTCTAGCTTTGAAAATCTGCTGCTAGTTGCCTAACCATGAACCACTCACTTTATTGTGCTGAGTCTATTTCCTAATCAGAAAGATAGAATCATAGAATAGTCTCACATGTGATTGTGAAAACCAAAATAATTAATTATATATATATATGATCTATCTCTGTGCTCTTGAAGTTGAACAAACACTTCAAAAAAAAATGGAGCCACACCTGGCTCAGCTCAGTGCTTTCTCCTGCCTCTATGCTCATGGATCAATCCTGCTGGATATTAGGGGACCATATGGGGTGCTGGGAATCAAAGCTGGGTTGTCCATGCACAAAAGACCTTACCCAATATACTATCCCTCTGGCCTCTGGACATGTTCTCGATGCATCCATTTGCTTCTACCTTGTAAGATGCTGAGTTGAATTCTTTAGGTCTTTGACCTCTTCCTTCCCACCTCATGGATGCAGCTCATCTTATAGTGACTTCCAGGAACTGATGTTTTTTTAGCTTTTCTCCTGTCACTATGTAGAGTTAATGTACCAAATTTGGGATGAAAGAACTGCTCAATCTTCTTCCAGTCACCAAGGAATTAAAAAACACTTTTTATAGAAATGAGAGAACTTTTCACAGTCCTGAATCCATCACATCACCATCAGGCTATGTGGTGTGGACAAATCACAGACCTCCAAGAATAAGTTATTTTATTTCCAAAGCGGTGTGTTAACACACTTGTGATGAAATGATCACGTGAGGCTGTGATTCAAGAAAATGTAGGAAATTTGGAGTGTAAAGAAAATGCTATAATTCAATTTTATGTTTTTATATCTTCAGAATAAAGTGAAGTCCATATGTCTGTGTCTGTCTGAGAGAAACCATTCAACCTCATTCAACAATCATGCTTATGGCATAATTATTAATAAGTTGCCTTTTTGTCAAATGATAATTTGCCCACTCAACTTATTCTTTTTATCACTTTTTTACAAGTCAAAGAAAGGCTTTTTACAATTTTCATTTCAGCTGAAACATGCAGCAGGTTCTAGTTCCTGACAACTTAAAAGCATTTTCAAAGATCTTCAAAGATGTAGTTCAGTAAAGGAATTTTTGCCTAGTTCTCTATTCTTTGGATTCTAGTCAGCATATCTCTGATTCTAGTATATATACATAAGAACCTAATTTGTGTTGCGTACCTGTATTGCATTTCTATAAAATATTCATAAAAATTAAACTATTTTCTCTGACTTCAAGGGGAAGTAAGGAAGTAAGTGTAGTTCAGAATGTCTCTTAATCAATGTCAACTTGGACATCATCTTTGGAATGAGCAGAAGAGGCAGAACAATGTAGGTTTCCTTTCATCATTAGCAAAAGTCTGAAGGAGAAACCAAACTTCCGTTGGTGCTTTAGGATAGGCTGTCCAGGTGATTTATTAGCTTTGAGTCACCGCTAATGTTGAGACTGTGTCTCAGATAACCTGGAATGCATCCTAAATGCAATTGGGCTTTCTGGTAAAAATTTTAAGACTGTGTTAGCAATTTTCAGGTAAACCCAAGATTAGGTAGGTTCCATACCAACATAAATAATTCTATAAAAATGAATACATAGAAATTAAGAAAAAACTAAAGCTGAACAGAAATTTTACTTCTGAGAGAAAATAAAGCAAGTCATGGAATATAATTCTGATTAGCAGTTGACAGGAACTGATTTTGAAAACATGAATTTTGATTTTATTTTTATTTTACTTTTGTTTTCTTTGGGGGCCACATAGGCAGTACTAAGGGGTTACTCAGCCTTCAGGAATCAATTACTTCTGACAGAATTGTGAATGAGGGTTGAGGTGCTCGAACCTGGGTTAGCCATGTGCAAGGTAAATGCCCCACCATTATATTATCTCTCTCTAAAACATGCAGATGTAAAACATATAAAAACTCTATATACAAAAAATGAGATTTTGACATGGTTTTGTTGTGTCAGTTACTGTACATATATCACAGCTGGTGCCAGAAACAGTATGACCTCTCTGAAAAAGAGTAATATTACTTAGAAACCCTTAATAACATAGGTCACCAATAAGATTGACTTAAAGGAGATTTTACATAAAATAATCTCAGATATGTCAAACAATCAGCTGCTGGATTTGCTTAATAGCTTAACAATGTCAAACTGATGTCTAAATTATTATCTTAGCTTTTTCTTCATGTTAGTGACTTCATTGTTATAAAGCACAGTATCTACAGATTAACATAGGTACAAAACAGAAGGAAGATACAAGAACCCTGTTATAAGGAAAAAGAACAACAACAAAAAAAAAACAAACGTTCCTCATTTCTCCTTGGTTACAACAGTGTTAAGTGGCAATTCAATCTACATGGAAATTGAGAAATTGTGGCTTGGAGCCATTCTTCATGAGCCTTTAGATTTATGAGAAAGAAAGAGTATGGAAATAGAATGGTAATAGTTTACTAAGAATATTTGCTTTTCGGGTAAATTTTAATATTCATTTTGTGGCTTGCATACTATATTTTTCAAGTAGGAGATGTAAATATGTGTTTTCAAGGGACTTGCTATGTGTCCAGGGTCTTGGCTGTTCAAAGGAAAATAAGTCAAAATTGTAGCCAATATTCTTTAAAAATAAAAATTGAGTTCTTAGTTACATTTGTGTGTATGCTTATATTACTTAGAGTAGTGATACTGAATGTTTAAGATGAAGATTCTGTCATTAATATGAGTATAAACAAAAGCACAGAATAATTGAGTTCTGTAGTAAAGACCCACCAGCCATCAAAGAAACTGTCATACATAGGCCAGTATCTTTGTTTTTCAGAAGTGCAGTCTATTAGACCCCACCCCCAATCTATGAAACAGAATCTGCCATTTAACAAAATCCCCCAGTGATATTGTGTGCACATTAAATATTGAGAAGCCCTGGTGTTACAGTAATGCTTAAAGTAACTTGATCGGATCTATAAAAATAGGAATAAGGAATATAGTTTTGGAAAAGAATAAGGGTAAATTTGCCCATATTACTGGGAATATGCCCATAAGTCATTTATCTCTGACTTAATCTAATGACTATTTCCCAGTGGGGTGACCCTTTTTTCTCATATTCGTTCCCCTGCTGAGAACTTTTGGCATGGCTACTTATTTTTCACAAGGAAACTGAAGAACAAGGTATCCAGAATTATAAGCACTTTAGCCTGGTATATCATAGGGACTTAACCAATAAAAAAATTTTCTTTCTAAGACTACTAAAACTTGACTTATTATGCAACCATCAGGATCACAGTAGCAAAGAATTGGGGCAAAGACTTAAGTGCATTTTGGCTTGGAACTATCATGCAATGCACCAACACCACCTGGAACATGGCAGAGATTTGGGATGAATATCAGTCTTGAAGTCAACACCTAAGAATTTAAGCCTTTTCCAGAAACTAGCATATTTCCCGAGGCAACCTTCACAAACTCTGAGTTACATTTAAAATAGAACTGGAATATCTCACAGTTCTGGATGTTTAAATTCAAATTAAGGTATATGCTCTAGGGGAATAATCCTTATTCTTTCTTTCAACTCATGATGTGTTCTACCAGTTTCTGGCATCCCTGGGCTTAAGGATTTCTTCTTCCGGTCATATAACCATTTGTCCTTCTGTGTCATCACATACCCACATACATACACATATGTGTGTCTGTCTCTGTGCCTAAATTTCCCCTTTTCTTAAAAAAATAGAACAGTTGTGCTGGATTAGGGCCCAATCTAGTGATTCCAACTTGACTATTGCTGAGAAATTCTGTTTCAAATACAATTGTATATGGAAGTAATGGGATTTTGAACTTTTAACATATCTTTCAGGGTATAGAATAGGATAGTGGCAAAATTATTCAACCATAAATCTAAGTAAGGGCTCTTTATGAGAATTGTGTAGAATTCTGGAGATGAGGTGGTTAGAGCTTTGGAGGACAACCGAATGCTGGAAATATGAACTTGGCCAAATGTTAGAGCGGGGAGAAAAGGACAGGCTTGGAAACAACCAGTGGAGAAAAAAAAAAATGCTTTCTTCATACAAACTAGTATAGCATGACTTTCAGGAGTCATGTTTTCTTGCTCTGCTACCTGTAGCTGGGGTAAATTCTCATCTCCCAGCTCTCTTTATAAACTTTCAAAATAATATAACTGGGAACTTCCCCAGTGAGTGACAGGGAGACAGTGTAAGAAAATTCCTGACTTAATATGGTGCGAGATTGGGGAATTGTGTTTTTTTTTTTTCTTCTACTTTTTCTTTCTGCCTATGGTAGCAGCAACTGTCTCTTTTTCAGCAGTGACAGGCTGAGAAAATGGAAGATGAATTTCAGCGAGGCGTGGGTGTGATTTCTCTTTTCTCTCGCGGGGGGGGGGGGGGGGGCTTCATCTTGGAAGGTAGGGAGCTGATTTTATCCTGGCTTAGGAAACCGAAGAAGCAACCATCAGTGCGCAAATGAGGATTTTTTTTCTGCCTCCAGGGAACTTCCTGCTGGGATTCTGGGAAGGGACCAAGTGGCATGCTGAGTGGGTCATCCCCCAGGGAGTCAGTCTTGGGGAGTAACTGGGAGGGGCTTTTGTTCTGTCATCTGTAAACAGGAGGATTCAATCTACTCCCTCACTCACCCCCAGAGAAACAAACATGTAATTGGAGAAGCTGATACCCAGATGGACAGTGACCAGAGTCCCACCCTGCCCTAACCACAGAGGCACTTTTCTGATGCCAATTATGTGAGCTCCCTGACCGCCATATTTTCTTGTTGGAAATGTAGTAGATGCTTCATCCTAATGTGTTCAGCCCAAAGCTTCTCTCCACCCTGACTTCTTTCAATCTCTTCCTGCAGGCAATCTGTATTTGCCTGCTTCCCCAAGCTATGTAGTGACAAGAATATGACATTTGGAAGGTCCAGGAGTACCCCTGAATGTCTTATTTGGCCCTATCTAGTTAATTGACTATTTAACTCAAGATGTTCACTTTTCTCGTGCTGAGTCGAACTCTTTTATTTATTTATTTATTTATTTATTTATGTATTTTTGTTTGTTTGTTTTTGGGTCACACCCGGCCTGGCAGGCTTAGGGGACCATATGGGATGTTGGGATTCAAACCACCGACCTTCTGAATGCAAGGCAAACACCTTACGTCTATGCTATCTCTCCTGCCCCTGAGTTGAACTCTTAAGATTCTAGCTTATGTTTGTTGACTGGTCACTGCTACCTGAATACTTCAGAACACCTCAAATAATACACTTAAAAATTAAATCCATTTTATGTCATCAGCATATACTTCTGTAATCATAACTCCACATGGACAGCTTTTCCAATTCCTATCCCTGATATCTTCCTTCCTTCCCTCCTTCCCTCCTTCCCTCCCTCCTTCCTTCCTCCTTCCTTCCTTCCTTCCTTCCTTCCTTCCTTCCTTCCTTCCTTCCTTCCTTCCTTCCTTCCTTCCTTCCTTCCTGCCACTTTGCTATATGAATCTATTGTTTCTAGAAGCCTTTTGATAGAGTCTTTAGGGTTTTCTAAATACAGTATTATGTCATCTGCGAACAGTGAGAGCTTGACTTCTTCCTTTCTTACCTGGATGTCCTTGATATCTTTTTCTTTCATAATTGCTATGGCAAGTACTTCTAGTACTATGTTTAATAGGAGTTGTGAAAGGGGGCAGTCTTGTCTTGTACCAGATTTTAGAGGAAAAGCTTTTAGTATATCCCTACTGAGAATAATATTTGCCATTGTCTTCTAGTAGATGGCCTTGACTATATTGAGAAAGTTCCTTCCATTCTCATCTTGTTGAGAGTTTTTATAATGAATGGGTGTTGGATCTTATTGAATGCTTTCTCTGCATCTATTGATCTGATTATACGGTTTTTATTTTTTCTCTTGTTGATATGGTGTATTATGTTGATTGATTTAAGTATGTTAAACCATCCTTGCTTTCCTGGAATGAAACCTACATGGTCATGATGTATGAACTTATTGATGAGGTGTTAGATCCTATTTGTCAGGATTTTGTTGAGGATCTTTGCATCTGTGTTCATTAGGGATATTGGCCTGGAGGTTTTTTTTGTTTTTTTTTTCAGCATCTCTGTCTGGTTTTGGTATCAGGGTAATGTTGAATTACGTCTAGCTATTAATATAACAAACTGCAAATCATTCTTCATTCAAAATTTTATTAATTGCGAATGTGAATTTCAAATTAATAAATACATATGGCTTTGACCAAAAAAAAAAAAAAACCCTATTTGGGAGTGTTTCTGTTTCTTCAATTTCTTTAAAGAGCCTGAAAAGGATTGGTGGTAGTTTCTCTTGAAAAGTTTGAAAGAATTTGTTAGTGAATCCATCTGGGCCTAGACTTTTTTTTTTCCTGGAGACTTTTGATTACTTTAATCCTTAAATCTATTTTGAGTCAGCCTCTTTCTTTCTCTTTCTTTCTTTCTTTCTTTCTTTCTTTCTTTCTTTCTTTCTTTCTTTCTTTCTTTCTTTCTTTCTTCTTTCTTTTTCAATAGTTTTTATAGTGGAGTCAGCCTCTTTCTATCACTGGTGACTTTGTGGAGTCCATCACTGATAGTCTCCTGGGAAAAACTTCTTCCTATATCCAGAAAAGAAAATCATTATAAACTATAACTATGTTCATGATCGCCCTCTCTTTCTGTTGTCAGGAGAAAAAAATTTACCATCTTGTGTTCAGAGATTGGAACATGCAAATTAGACCGAAAATAAGCTTAAATGATAAAGGATAAAACATTATCCACATGTGCATGCTGGAGTTTGCAAAAAAAAATTCTGCAAAAATGCATAAAGCTCAATGAAGTGATTAGAATTGAGAAGTTATGTAGCATCTGAAGAGGAGAAAGGAAGAAAAGGAAGGGTGTTTAAGGAAAAGGGATCATTTCCAAAAAGGATAAATGGAAAAAAAAAAAAGAGAAAACCTAATAGTTTAAGCATAACATTTGAGTGGGCAATTTCTCTTCCCATTGCTGACCTCTAATCTCAGGATGAGAACCACACTTTACCCAGTCCGGGAAGCTTCTTCTACATAAAAAATAGTGGCAGCTGAATTTTCAGGGAAGGATCGGCTGTTAGGCAGATGGGGGTGGGAGGGTGTGTTCAAGACAAAGGCTTTTTCTGCATTGCTTGATTCTCAAATATCTCAATTTTTCACTCATTTATCTGCAACATTCTTAGCTTTTTAGCGGACTATTCTATACTCTTTAAAATTTGATCTCCATATCCTTGGCGTCAACTCAACAGAACTTTCTCTCTCTTGTCTCTCTCTCTCTCTCTCTCGTTTTCCCCAACACAACTGATCTGTACCCTTATTCTAAGCTTAGATTGCAGTGAACTGAAAATGCTTCCTTGTGTTCACACATTTCAAGGCACACTGAAAAGTGTTAGGTGCTGAGGTCCTTGAGAGAAAAGACTGTCATTTTTCGCAGTTATGTTTTCTTCATTCCTATACCAAACCACATAGCTGGTACCTGATAAACATGAAAACACAAATGAATAGATGGAAAAATGAATTGTTCAATGAATTATAGGTTCTCTATGTTCATATTGCTTAACAAAATTACTTGTCATTTTTAAGCCTGAATATTTTAGTTTCTTACAAAAAGACCACTCATTAAGAAATCATGTGACTTTCCTTTGTGTAAGTAAAAAAAAAAAAAGTATACCCGAAAGAAAAACTACTTAAACATCCCTTAACGAAAGGGATGACAAGTTAATATGACCTCCTCCTGGTAACTTGTGGCAGCTTTTTTCTTTTCTTTTTTTTTTTTTTTGTCAACAGGATTTTGCATGAGCAGAGTTTTCATCAAAAAAAAAAAAATGTTATTCACTGTTAATGGAACTAAATACAATCAGGTTAGGTTTTGTTGTGCTTCTGTTAATTTGGCCTAACTCTCAAATCTGGGTTCTTGAGTGTATAGAATTAGCATATAGTATTCTAGATTAAATTATAGTAATGAAATTATAATAATGCCATAATGTCCTACATCCAGGTCTTATGTGATACCTGCTGATTTCAGTATCACCATGCTCGGTTCATGCTGATCTCTTGCTTGTCATGTCCCATACTCTTTCGTGCTCATAAAGACATACTGGTCTGTTCCTAATCCACTGTGGTCTTCCTTTCTTTGCTGATGACACAAGGCAATGGCATCCAAATAGGCTCAAGTTTAGGCTCAAAGTGACCAAGTCAAAGAGGAAGTTGCCTAACCTGTGGCCTTATTTTTAGTGTTTTCCTGTAGTTTGGCCATTTTCATTATCTATATGACACTCTCCTTCATGTTGGCGAAATTTTAAATAACCAATTTAAATTACCAATTTACCTAGATTACCTGGTCTTCCCTGCCACATACCTTAGCACTACTCTTGCCGACTTTTGTGTGAACTCAGCCTACTTCTTAAATTGTATAATTTTGAGAAATATCTTAAATTCAGGGACAAGGTGGATAGCATAAAACTTGGGCATGAGAGGTAAATTTTTATTCATTTGGGCAAATAAATAAATAACATCATCAGGTATGATGTTGAAGTGTCTTGATAAACCACTGAACATAAGTTAGGGAAGCAGCTAAGTGAAGGAGCAGCTTCCGTCTAATATCACACCAATGTTTTAGTATCACTGGGATATTCATTGAGACCAATTGATAAGTTGGGGCAACTGTTGTAGTCTATGAACTGGACAACTGGAGCCTTTGGAATATTTTTAATAGTTACTTATTTAATTCATGGAGCATCTCTTATATATCAGACACTGTGCATAGCAATAAAAGCCAACTTAGATTTTTGTTCTCAAAAATATTGAGTGTAAATAAATGTGTCTAATTTAGTAAATGTAATAGGCTCAAGAGACTAAACATAGGCGTACTTCTAACAACCAGAGGGATACCTTTGGCAAGACATGGACATAAAAACAGTGAAATGAGGCAAGCTCTGTACAAGAACAAAATGCACTGTATCCGAATTATGCAGCGAACAGGAGACACAGCACAACACAGTGGTGTTGGAGTATTTATTGTAATACAGAGACAAAAAAAATATGAAGGGACCACCAAACAAAGGAGAGAGAAAATGAAGAACCAAAGATGTACTGTAGTTTTCACCTCAGAGTCCTGGAAAAGTGCCAGCTGATTGGAGCAGAGCCACTGTGTTAGTAGTGCATTTAGCATTTAGGGCTGGCTGACTCTGATAGTTATGCTTCTGAAAGGGGCTCAGGATGTACAAAGAACAAGCCAAGTAAACCCTATGGTAGTAGTCAGTCAGTAGAGCTGTTGTTACAGGATATTATAGAGTAGGAGCCTCAGCCACAGAAGTGCATTTTCTCACATCTCTAGAGGCCAGAAGTAAAGATCAGTGATTAGTGTCAACCCTGTAGGCTTATAGCTGGCCCCATTCTCCATGTCTCTCTGTGGGCTTTCCTCTGTGTTGATGTGTCTGATGTCCCTTTTGTATCCAAATGTTCTCTTTTTTAAAGAATGCCAAGCAGATCACTTTAAGATTTATTATAGTTTCTTTTTACATTCTAAATCATTTTTATCATCATTCTTTCAAAGTCTTGTTTCTAAATACAATCACATCTTGAGGTATAAGAGGTTAGATCTTCAACATTTGAATTTGGAGAGATGTATATTTCTCAGTCCATAAAACACACATTTCAAACAGTTCTGTCACCAAGAGTAAAACTTGTATTAAGGGGTTGGAAAGATAGTACAGTGGATAGGGCATTTGCCTTGCACATAGCCAACCCAAGTTTATCCCCTATGCCCCATATGGTCTCCCAAGCTTCATAGGAGTGATCCCTGTGTGCTGAGCCAGGAGTAGACTCTGAGCACTGCCAGATGTGGCCCCAAAACAAAACAAAAAGCTGGGATTAAAATATAGTGAGACAGAGCTAAGGAAAGAATGTCATTCCTTTGGAAAGTCTAAGAAAGTTTTCACAGGTGACCATTGAAGTAAGCTTGCAACCCTCGGTGGGGGACCCCCGGCCCACGGGGGTGTTGGAATGAGGGTCGCTAGTAATTTGTGGGTTTACTCGAGCAGGTCCAATCTGTGAAGAAAACTTAAGAAGTTAGTAAGAAAAATCCTCAAGTCAAATCTCGCTGTTTAAAAGGGGTTTATTGCCTGGGGAGATCAGCTTTTAAAGGCAAAATATGTCAGGGGGTGTTACAGGTTTTCCACCAATTACAATTGCAAGCACTCATTAGCATCAGCTGGGGGTAGGTAATAGGGAGGGGTAAAGAGGTAGACCCTAGCACATATTTATACTGAAAGCACAAGATCCAGATAGGGTCTTATAAATTTTTCTCAGCAAGCATAAATAAAAAACATCAGCTGTAAACATATTAATCTTTTGCTAACACAAAGGCAAGTTGCTCTATAATTTTCTCTCTGGCTGGATGTATTGGGCTGCTTTGAATTTACTTTAGTGTTTGTCTATTTCCTTTGTCCTCAGGGCATGGGTGCCTCTGGTCACATGGGTAACAAGGTCAGGGATTTCTGAGGCACCTTTGTTCTAGGTTCCATCAGCTAGGCTCCCCACATAAGCTTGTGTTTATAATTACATTTTCAATGAACAGGGAATGAGAAAGTGAGTAAAGAGGCAAAATAGGCAAAGAAAGAAGACCACATACAAAGTCATAGTAATCATATGTGATTGGACTTACTAGTTCTTGTATCGTTGTAGGTGAATTATAGCCCCTGAACCCTAAAGCTAGACAGCGAAGAGCCAACTCTGTTATTTTTCTTAGTGACAGAAATAAGAATCATGATATGGATTTAGTGGGAATGAGTTATTTTGGAAACTACCCAAATTTATACTGAGTTGCATGCCATTTCCTTCCTTGTAACCTCAAACAAGTAATTTACTTCTCTGAGACTTACTTTTTCTTCTGAAAATTAAAGTCATTGATACTTTCAGTGATGATGTAATGACTGAGTAAGATATGTGTGAAATTCTTAAAAACTCTCATGTGAATGTTAGGTCCTTTTATTTTTATCTCTCAGAAAGTCTTGCCAAAATGTGGGCACAGAATGATGTCTTCCTCACCCAGTTCCCAGTCATTGATTTGGTCTTGGCAGAATTTACAATGAAAACCGCTTCCCTCTGCTTCGTCATAGACTAGAGCTCTGGGAGGTCTTTGTTACCTGAGACCTTACTGTCTTCCTATAGTGGCCTTAAAAGAGCCTCTGTTTCTCTGTACACTTATGCAAAGCAGCAAGTCCTTAATAGGCACAATGCAGTTTTATTTAAAATCATAGATTTATGCCTCTATATGTCTGGAAAGTTATTCCAGTTTGGGTTCTTATCACTTGTCAATTTATTTTATATAAACCACTAAACCACGTTCCCCTTAATCTGACCACATGCACACACACACACACACACACACACACACACACACACACACACACACCTTTATCAATGGATGAGAACAATTTGATCTTTTCCCCTCATGTTCCCAGCAGTGATTTCAATCTTAAAATCCTTCATGAATATTTCTAGCCTAGAAGTACAGACACTCCATTAGAAATAAGTCTCTAAGTTTATTTGTTCCATGCTCCTTTTGATACATGAGTCAGAGGAGAGGAAAGCCTTACTTCCAAGACAGTCAGAACTACCCGTTGGCTTCTTGTTTGTGTCAAGGTATAAGTAATATGGATTTCACTCTGTGGGAGAATTAAGAAGCTTTGGGGAAGGAAGGAAGGAAGGAAGGAAGGAAGGAAGGAAGGAAGGAAGGAAGGAAGGAAGGAAGGAAGGAAGGAAGGAAGGAAGGAAGGAAGGAAGGAAGGAAGGAAGGAAGGAAGGAAGGGAAGGAGGGAGGGAGGGAGGGAGGGAGGGAGGGAGGGAAGGAGGGAGGGAGGGAAGGAGGGAGGGAGGGAAGGAGGGAAGGAGGGAGGGAAGGAGGGAAGGAAGGAAGGAAGGAAGGATGATTTGGGTTTGGTTCTTGAGAATCCCGTATGTTTCTTTTGATTGACAAGCTTTAGTGTTAGACCCCACTAATTAATACAAATTACTACAGAATTAGGTCAGAATGAGAGGAGTGAGATAGAATGTTCTTCTGAAGAAAATTTAATCACATTCTCCCTCCAGTCTCTATAGCCAGAAGAGAAATCTAATAGTCACCAATCTTAACCTGAGCCAGTCAATCCATAAAATTGCATTTGCAAATGCAATTAATCAATTTGTGATTGTGAGTGCTTAGAATTTTAATTAAAAACTACCTCAAAGGCTAGTTTGAAAGATGTAAGAGTAAAATTTAAATGAATCAATAAAGTATATTTAAAAGAAGACTATTTTTGGAAGCTTAAAGTTATCGAATTTCAATAATTTATTATAGTTTACATTTGCCAACCATTTTGTCAACACCTACTATTAATGTGGCATACAAAACTGAAGAATAAAAGTAAATAAGGCTCTTCCCCTCAATAATGGCAGCCTCTCAACATATGTATCTACTCCATCTGAAACTTCTGAGGTTAATAAAATTCCAGATTAGTTTAAAGACCTCTATTTCATACCTGAGTTCATAAATTATGTTGAGAAAAACATCAGAAAAACCCTTGTTCAATGTCACTGTCTTTGGCTAAGCAAACAGCAACAAAGATGAACAAATGAGACTCTCTCAAATTAAGAATCTTATTCACTTCCAAAGAAACAATGACTGTAATAAATTGTAGCCCACAGACTGGCTGAAATATGAAATATGAAAATATTCAGCTGATGAAGAATTAATATCTAAGTTAAAAACAAAACATTTTAAAATTTGGGGCTGGAGCAATAGCACAGTGGTAGGGCATTTGCTTTGTGCACAGATGACCCAGGATGGATTTGGGTTTGATTCCCAGGGTGCTATATGGTCCCCGGAGCCAGGGGTGATTTCTGAGTGCAAAGTCAGGAGTAATCCCTGAGAGCAGCTGGGTGTGGCCCCCTAAAAAGAATTTAAAAAAAAATTTAACCAGAAAATAAAGAATTGGGCAGAAGATCTAAATAGATCCTCCTCAAAGAAGAAACACAAATTACTATTAGATGTATGAAAAATAATGCTGTTCATCACTTACCGTAAAGGAAATACAAATCAAAACAATAATGAAATCATTTCGTATTAGTAATATGGAACACATACAAAATACCAACCAGTTTCCCCAGTATGGTTGTGGGGGAAAAGGAGCCCTCATTCACTGCTGTTGAAATGTCAACTGGCTCAGCATCTTTAGAAAACATTGGTGACATTTCTCAGAGCCACAAAGAATTGAGCTTCTGTACAACTGAGCAATCCTGCATCTTGGCTTCTTGGCATCTATCTCAAGGGGGCCAAAACACTATTCTGAAAAGACATTCATGCTCCTAAGTTTTCACAATAGTTAAGATTCTCAGGTCCAAGAATGGATGACTAGATAAAAAAAAACTTTGTTTGTGTGTGTATATATGTATATACATATATGCATATACAATGAAATACTACTCAGCTATAAGACAAAATTTTGCAATTTGCCATTATGTGGATGGAACTGCAGAGAGCCATGTTGAGTGTAGTCAGGAGACAGATGTGGAATGAGCACTCTCATACATAAAATAAAGAAACATAGTAAGGGAATAAACTAATGGCTAACAGCAACAGAACATGAGAACTTGTCTACAGAAATGAGCTTTCCACAGCAGGAAAACTGAATGTTGATGACAGAGAGACACTGAAATGTGGAGAAAAGCAGACACTTTGGTGGATGGGGTGTTATTGGAACATTGCATGCTGAAACAAACCCTATCAATAACATTATTATAAATGATCCTGTGTCAAATAAAAATTTGCTTTAAATTTCACATTAACCCAACTCTAATAATATAATATCGAAACCTTTAGGGGATATCACAAGATGTGCACCTTAAACTAAATTCTATAGGAAATTTTATGCACATAAAATTTGATATCACTTATGCAAGAAACATCACAGAAATAGCTTGCATTTCATTTTTATGGTGATTTTTGTATTTTGGAATTTATGCTCTAGTATTCCTTAAACACCATAATTACAATCACTGTAAATTATAGCTCCTTCTGGATGAAGGCAAACTCAAATATAGCCACCTCTGTAAGAGGTCCCTACTCTAACTAGCTCTTACATATTTGTACACATGAAGATACTTGGCAAATAAGTTTACAGTTACTAGTCTCTTGAAAAGAAAAACTACCTAATTTTTATCTGAATCTACTTTGTTTTATTTTCAATTGCTACAAAAGCCTAGTTGGGAAAAGGTTGAAAACCATTAGAAGGCAACGTCCCAAGTCTCACTGTGCTTGACTATAGTCAGATCTGAGCTTTTCTATATCTAATTCATGGCTCTCTCGCTCTCTCTTCCAGTCTGATGCCCTTTTTACTGTATTCAGCAAAAAAGACACTATTTTAAGTTACTTTATTTTATCACTATGTTTACAAAAAAGGTACCTTTTCTGCCTCCAGACTTTGCTTCTTGGAATCTTCCTGACAATATCGTTCTTCATCAACCCAAGGCCAAGTCAGAACATTTTCTGGCTCTCAGCCCACTCTGAGCAATATTCTCTGGCTCTAACTAGACCATTCAATTTAGCCATTAATTAAATAATAAGTATTTATTATTTTCCCTCTAAGGACTTTAGTTAAAGTGTTAACGCTAGTTCAAGGCTAGTGTACATGGTGCTCCAGAGACCAGGTGACTCTGGGAATCGAACTCAGAGGTTTCATGTGCAAAGCATGTGGTCCAGCCCTTTGGCTTATCTCCCTAGACTGCCTGGATGTTTTTTAAGAGAAATGGAATAATGTATAAATTAATTAATTTTAGGGATGTTTGCTTGTCTGAACTTGATAAATATGTTTTATTTTGGTGGATTTTTTAATTACTGCAGGCATTGCTATCATAACTTTTCGGAATATATTTGTGGTAACCTAGAGTTCTCAAGCAGTGTTCAAAATACCCAGGAACTTTTCCCAATGATTCTCAATTACCCAGGTATTTAGCTCAAGATAGAGCCAAGGATGCAATGTTGCTGAGGCCATATGGTGCCAGAGATCCTAGGGGCTTCCAGAGCTACACTTTGGTGATGCTGATGGTAGGGTGGGTCAGGAGGGCTACTTGTTTCTGGGTTTCAAACTTGAGGCAGGTATATACGAGGCAGCTGTGCTATCTCCTTCAATATTTTTGATGTTTTTAATAAGAATAATACTATTGGAGAAAAAAGATAGTCAGCTCAAAATAATAATGTTGATGAGCTTCTGCTTTCTCATAGGAGAGCCTAAGGTGTGGTATCTCAAGAAAGCCTTAAAGGTTATGTTTCTCATTATGGAAAATGATGTAAGTGGTCACTATTACTCATCTTATTTTCCGGTGTATAAGATGACTTTTTAATCCATGAAAAACTTCTTAAAAGTTGGGAGATCATCTTATATGCCAGTATACAGCATGCTGAGTTAGTGATAATGCACTTAGACAATAAGATTGATACTCTGGTTAACAAAGTTTAACCAGAGCTGGAGCACAGCATGGGGAAAGGAGTGTCTTCACCTTTCTACAAGGAATCTTAAGAGCCAGAGAAACTTGATCATAAATGCATTTTGTTCATTCAAAATTAAAAAAAAAAAAAGGTCAGAGAAATAGTAAAGCAAGTAAGGTGCTTCTCTTGCACATATCTGACCACCATACTCGGTTCTATAACCTGAATACCATATGATCCTCTGAGCTTGACAGGACTGATCTCTGAATACAGAGCCAGAAGCAAGTCCTGAACACTGCAGTATAGCTCCCAAACAAAAATACAAACAAGGGGCCGGAGCGATAGTGCAGCGGTAGGGCATTTGCCTTGTACACGGCTGACCCAGGACGAACCTCGGTTGGATCCCTGGAGTCCCATATGGTCCCCCAAGTCAGGAGCGATTTCTGAGCATCACCAGGTGACCAGGTGTGGCCCAAAAACCAATATATATACATATATGTGTGTGTGTATGTATATAATTCACAATAACCATCATGATAAATAGATGCAGGGGACAAGATAGTAGACCAGGAAACAATTTATAAGCCTTTTTGTTGTTTTTGTTAAGGAAGTTTTGAAACTCTACAAGGGACCAGGGAAGGTAACTAGCCAGGCTCCAGTGGGAACAGCTGGCTACCCATCTTGTTAGATTTGCAGTATGGTTTGTGAGCTGGGTACTTCACTGTGACAGGAGGAGCAAGTGAGAATTGACTCAGACAGTGGAATAAACTATGCAAAGCTGACTCAAGAATTGGCCTGAGTGTCAATCAGGCAGAGTCTGCTTGCTCATTAAACGGAATATAGATGCTCACCTCTGGCATCACCAGCAGTTCAGCAGGCCACCTCTGGATTGCTAAATCAAAATATGAATTCTGCAAGATCCTACTGATTTCTACATGTGCTGATAACCCAAGGGGTCTCTTCCCACAACGATCCTCCAAGTGATCTTCCTACACATTAATTCCAAACTGATCTTTGTGCCTAGTGATCTCCCACGTTGGCTGCGCACATACTGGAGTCTGAGAAAACTATCAGTAATATAATATTTCAGAAATATATATTGGAGCACATGGGAAGATTCCCCAACCCCTTTGAGTTTTGGGGGGCTAGTTAAGTATAGTAACAGCCTCAGATAGTTTGGCAGAAAATATATACCAATTTAATGACATGTACATATGTCAGGAGAAGGTCCTGATTTTATTCTAGGCTCTAAATTTCAAAGGAGGAAGTAAGGTCAGGGGGTGGGGCACTGAGGAGAGAAGATGGGACTTCGCTTGACAAGGAAGAGATGATTTCAACTTTAATTTGAAACTGAAAGATGAATTTATCTGAGAGAAAGCTAATGTTTACAGATAATAAAAGGAGGTGTGATAGCTTTTTACGTTAGAGAAAAGGCATGAAGTTCCTTCTTTCCTGAAGTTTTCGGGACATGAGTGCTGTCAGTTCAGCAATCTGCCTACCAGGGGCTGGAGAAGAGTGGTAGAGCAGTTTTCTTACACATATGAGAACTTGCATTGGATTCTTGATACTGAAAAATAAAACAAACAAACAAACAAACAAATTGGTTTACCAGAGTGAGAGAAGCTTCTGTAGAGACTAACTCTGAGACTTCGTGAGATCTGTTTTAAGCATTTCACAGATTAGCCTATGCTATATTCCTCTGTCTCCCCTTTACTTCTATTGGCTTCGGTCAAATCATTTTTCTCTTCTGAATTTTTATGGTACAAAGTTGATATACATAGACATTAGCACCAAACTTATGTTTCAAACAAAAGTCAATGTTCAAGGTGAAAAGTGGGAAAACAATTTCTCCTCCCAACCCAAACCCTTCTCCACATTCATGCAGAGAGCATTCCTCTGTGGTTGATCAAAGGAATGGCAATAAAAGTGATGCTAGGTTACCACATATTTATTGATGTGAACCTTCAGTTATTAATTTTCTGTTCTTCAATAAGGGAAATTTATTTTTTAATTCAGTATATCTTGAAGAATGTTCAGCATTTCCTCGCTCAGAGACTGATCATAGATCTTGAATTCAAGGTCAGACCTTGACCTCTCTGCCCTTCCTCTCATTGAGATCCTGGGTATGAGGTCATACAGTATAAATTTGGTGAATGCTTCCTCTTTGTATTCCTAATACCAGGGAAGCAAAATTCTCTTGGCTTCTTTTCTATTGTATGACTATTCTGTGGAATAAAAGTACTGCTTTCAGTACTAAGCGTGCAATATTTCCAGAGTTTCCTAATTTTTTCTAGTTCATACCCCATCTCCTGTAGGTTGGTTACCTTACCCAAAGGAAGCAGAAATGTACATCTCTGGGGGACACAGGCATTGTTCATGGTCACCTCAATAAAACCTCCTCATTTTAGTTTTAATAAGCAGACTTAGTTTGCAACGTATTGTCATCCTCTATTTTAAATGCACTTGTAACTACACACTTGGCTAAGCAAATTAATAACATAAACAAGACTGGAAATATTTAACCACCTTAGGAGAACAAACTGTTTTGTTTTGTTTTTTTTCAAGAAGCCTGGCAGGCCATTTGCATGCAGGCACTTAATGGGCTGCTTTTAAGGGATCCCGATCTATTTATTGAAGCAGGCCTTGCCAGTCCCCTTCTTGGCAATTCCTCATTAGCTATTAGTTTGAACTACTCCTGCACATGAGTTGGAAAGTCGTCAAAATGCATTTACTGAAAGATGCTCGATAGTTGGAATTATATGGGTCTCTGCACCAACTAGTTTCATCAACTAACTTTGAACCTGCTGGTATAGCCAGCCATGAAGACATTCTGACATCATTTAATTGTACAAGTAGTTGATCGGTAAATAGTGTTGGATGAATGAAAGAAGTCATTTGATCTATTTCTTTTGCCCCT
Organism: Suncus etruscus; assembly: GCF_024139225.1. Taxonomy (NCBI): domain Eukaryota; kingdom Metazoa; phylum Chordata; class Mammalia; order Eulipotyphla; family Soricidae; genus Suncus; species Suncus etruscus. The sequence continues at coordinate 40,749,832 of NC_064866.1, read as the reverse complement.
CTGAATACTGTTATTAGAGTTCTCCAACGACATGCTTAATAGTCACTCTTCAGAGGAAAGTCAAAACTCCAATTTGCAGCATTTGTCTATATGTAGATAACCTGTCATGGTCAATTTATGACTATCAGACTAAGATCACTGTAGAGAGAAGCTATGGGCACAATCTATAAATAACATTTCTACCAAAAAAGAGAATTAATGATAGAAGTAGCTTCAAAATCATAGAAACAAAATATAAATTATTTGTATATAGTGGGGCATATCTAACCCAAACGCCATATACAGTGCATGGAATCATGTGGCCTAACTCTGGTACATGATGGGACAGACATGTATGTTTTTCATTGGCTACCCATGGCCCATATGCATGTATGGTATGGTCCATAATTGATGTTACAAATATCCTAATGGGCATTGACAGAAAAGTTTCCCAATTCCAGACACAGTTGATTATGAGTTTTGACCATTTATAATGTTTGTTCTTAGCATAACTTCCATCTAAGAAATTAAAATAATTTAGTTTTTACTAAGTGCTCTTTTACTCCAGCTCAACAACTGTTAAGAAATTAGCACATTGAAGTCCTCAGATCTGAATTTGGCACCTCTTTTCTTTACCCTTTAACCTACCAAGTTGGAGAGTAACCATCCCCGGACTCTTAGTCTTCCCTCACATGCATTCTGGAAGTATTATGAAATGGACACTCCCTAAGATGCAAATACTGTCTTTGAAGGGCAGCTTGAGCTTTCTCCTTCTATGAATCTCCAATAACATACTCCATGTGTTATTTTTCATGTTCCTTGTATGTTGAGATCTATTTGTATACTTGTCCCTTCTACTGTTCTTTACACAATCATTTGTGAAATACTGATGTTAATTAAAAAAAAATGTTCACTAGCCAAATGGACCTCCTTAAGCACTGTTTCAGTCAGGCTCCTCCATGACCCAGTTGCAATGTGGTCAAGTTTTTCTGTTAAAACAAAAAAAGCAGAAAAGCAAGCAAGACAAAAATGAGTGAAAGAAAGAGAAAAGAAAGGAAAGAAAGAAAGAAAGAAAGAAAGGAAAGAAAGAAAGAAAGAAAGAAAGAAAGAAAGAAAGAAAGAAAGAAAGAAAGAAAGAAAGAAAGAAAGAAAGAAAGAAAGAAAGAAAGGAGGGAGGGAGGGAGGGAGGGAGGGAGGGAGGGAGGGAGGGAGGGAGGGAGGGAGGGAGGGAGGGAGGGAGAGAGAGAGAGAGAGAGAGGAAGGAAGGAAGGAAGGAAGGAAGGAAGGAAGGAAGGAAGGAAGGAAGGAAGGAAGGAAGGAAGGAAGGAAGGAAGGAAGGAAGGAAGGAAGGAAGGAAGGAAGGAAGAATTGTTGAACTTCTGGGTTTCTATATGTTTTTATCTTATTACATGAAGCTCAATTGTTTCAGTTGTAGTCTCTGACTTCATCTCTGGGACTGAAGGAGATCTACAGAGATTATTTAATCACTAGACAGAAAGTGTTGCTCATATAGATAAAGTGATTTTCCAGAAGGCACCCAGGTTAGTGAAGGCAGATTCCAGTTCTCCTAACTCCCGACCTGGTGTCCCAACTCCCTTTCTTTTATACTTTGCTTTATCTCCATGGTGACAAGGAGGATACAAAGTACAAAGAATGAGCTAAGTACTTTAGTTCTGAGTCATTCTGCATATTTTCATTAATTATGGTTATTTTCCCCCTTGCCCTTATTTCAAGGAGAAAAACTCAGTGTTCTCATCTCTAAAAAGGCAAAGAAAAATCCCATTTGAAGAGCTATTTCATCATCTCTTTTCCCATGCAGCACTATAGCTCAACCTCAAGTGGAATTGATTATTCAGTTCCCATTAGAGCCCCAGGAGGTCATGAAGACCTTGATAAATGGATCTGGGGTCTACACAACTGTGGCTAGGATGGTTTTCAATCTGAAACTTACAGTAGCCTCTCAAAATGGTGGTTGGTTTTCAATTGGGTCCACTCAGCTTCCTCCACATGCTCTCAGTTTGAAAGCTATTGTAAGAGAGGGATATTATGCTCAATCAAGGGCAGATTTTACCACCATCCCTGAATTGGAAAGGAGGATGTTGTGTATTACTAATATTGGTTTGGATATTAAAGCCCTAATCCTGGTGTGTTAGCAGATCTAGAAAGATGCAAATTTGATCCTGACCAACTGGTAAGCTCTCTCTTGGAAATGGTGTGGAAAATGAATGCTAGAACCCCTCTTTTCCCTGGGAGGAAAAGCAGGGGTTGGGGAGTCTTTAGAAAATATGAAAGAAGAGTGGTTGCTTCAACAGATCTGTCCACAATGCCATTGGTGGGAGCCTTAAACATTCATGAAGGTGGCAAAGCTGCAGCAGGAGAATCGGGTTTGTAAGTTTAGTGAAACAGCTGGAGATAGGAGCAGAATAAAATGGAACAGAAATAAATGTAAAGGCCTAGCCTTAGAGCCAAGTCAGTGATGCAGCAATGAAATTAATTTGCAATTTCTTATTTGGAATGAAAAATAGGGAGAGGGTGTTTAGGTTTCCCATTAGATTCATTTTGGAAAGTCAACCATGTCATGAATGTGATCCAACTGAAGTGAATTTAGGCCAGGCTGAGTGGGCTCTGAAGTGATCAAGAGGCAGGCTGTGTGAGAATTCTTCAGGACTCAGTGTGTACCCCCAGGGATTGCTCAAGCCTAGAGGGGGAAATCTCAGAAGTTTCTACTTATACTTGGAAAAGACAAGACGACAGACTAGGCAGATGGAGGGGATGGCAGTGGGGAGCAATACTTAGGGGTCTGCAAATGAATGTGGGGTTTACAGCCTGAAGACTAAAGCCAAACTTGGTAATAGAGGTCAGGCAGCCCCAAGAAAAATCCCCTTAATAGACTGTGCCTGGAAAGAGAGACAACATAAACTTTTTTTTTCTCTTTTTATTTCTATATTTTTGTGTGACTAACAGCAGTTGTGTGTAGATTGAGTGAGAACTATGTCAAAGAGATAAAAATATCTGAAAGTCATAGAGATAGACAGATAAAGAAGTCATAGTACATCACAATAAGTAGTACTCAACTATGAGGAAAAATGAAGACAGACCTTTGGCTACAACATGGTGGAATGGAAAGGGGTTCGTGAAGTAAAATAAATCAGAAGGAAGGCAAATGCTGATTTCACTCATAGTATAGAAAGGTGATTTCTTGCACTTTTATTATCTAAAGAAGCAAAGCAAGAGACAATGGCTCTTGAAAAAAAAAACCACTAATAACAGAATTCAGTTTGCAATGTGGGAAGAAAAAAGAGGGAAATCAAACTATAAATGACATTAGGTCATTGCTAAAGGGTCTTTGGTACTGGGGGGTTAATAGTGACTTTGTACACTAAAGCATAACAATTAAAAATATTGTAATCATAGCCCCCATAATAAAATAATTTATTTTGGTTTTGGGGCCACACTTGACAGCACTCAGGGGTTACTCCTGGCTCTGTGCTCAGCAATCGCTCCTAGCAGGCTTGGGGGACAATGTAAGGTAAGTGCCCTACTGATGTGCTATCACTCCGCAACCCCTATAACTTTATTTATTTATTGGTTGGTTGGTTGTTGGGCCACACCCAGTGGGACTTGGGGGTTAGTCCTAGGCCTGTACTCAGACATTACCCCTGCCAGGCTGGGGACTACGTGGGTGCTGAATAGAATCAGGTCCTTCCTGGGTCAGCTGCAAGCAAGGCAAATGCCCCACTGCTCTGCTATCTCTCTGGCCCCTTAAATTTTAAATAAAAGTAAACAATATTCCATAGAAGACTAGGATTAAATGGCACTATTTCTGAGTGATAAAAAATTGGGGGTGGGCAAGCATCAATACCCCCCATTTACCCTTTTTAACCTCAGTTAAATCACAGTCCCAATCACAGCTTGGGGGGTGCTGGCAGGCTTGACAGGCCTCCAGCCGTTCCCCTATTTCCCCCTTGACTCTAGGCCCAGCCTGAGTGCCACCTCGGGTGGCCTGCTGAGGGTTCCAGGTGGACTCTATTAGGAGTCTCCAGGCTTCCCCCCTCCCTACTCTATGGAGGAGGAGCAGAGGGAGGGGCCGGGCAGATAGCTGGCTTCTGGTGCTTTGATCCTGGAGGCCGGCTCTTCCAGGTATGGGGTTAGGGGACACCCCAGACCGCAGGCATTTTCCCTAGCTTGGGGGGTTCTGGGATGCTTGGCAGGTCTCCAGCCATTCCCCTATTTTCTCCCCTACTCCAGGTCTTCCCTGGTTGTCGGCCCAGGTGGACTCTTTCGTGGTCCTCAGACTTTCTCCCTTTCTCTCCCAACACTATGTGGGGGACACATGGGGTGGATGGCGGGCGATGCAGCACTGTTGTATGTTGAGACATTAAGTCATGACATTCACTGTTATTTTTTTCCTCACTGGTCTCCATTTTATATATATTTAAAATAAAATGGGAGGATGGACTTTTAGTTTGGGAAGAGACCATTTCGGGTGGGGGTACCATATATTTTCAAAATAAAAATGAGAGGATGGACTCTTAGACTGGGAAGAAGCCAGTACTCTTTACCTACTTGTTTACTCACAACGGCCTCTTGGCCTCTTCCTTCTTTTACTGTGTAACTGTGGTTGCTACCATACCAAGTTTCTGATTAGTTCCTATAAACGGTGACAATTGAGTCCACTGTCTTAAGCTAGATTGTTTATTTTCCCCACTCTTTACCTTTTCTCCTCTTTGTGAACTGTTCAATCGGTATTTTGGTGAAAGAGTCCCTCTCTATCTTTCCTTCCCTTTGTTATTTGTTAAATAAGGAAGTCTGTAGAAGTGTCCCTCCATTTAATGTTTATATATATAAGAATCAAGTCAATTGGATTGTTGGACTTATTCTAGCATCCCCATAGGCACCAATCTTGCAATGTGATACTGTTCTTCCTTTGCATAGGCATATTAAAATGAGAAATTATATATAAACACATTCTTATAGAGATGAGAACACACAAATTTTCTTAAACGGTGACAATTGTGTCCACTGTCTTAAGTTAGATTGTTTATTTTCCCCACTTTTTATCTTTTTTTTTCTCTTTGTGAACTGTTCAATAAAAACTGTTGGTGAAAGAGTCTCTCCGTTTAATGCTTATGTTTGAACCAGGCCACAGGGATTGTTGGACTTGTTCCTGTGGTCCCCTTATGCGCTGATAACACCAGGTGGCATTATTCCTTGTTTGCATGGGCACATTGAAATGGAAAATACTATGCATACAAATAAGTTCTTATCTAATAGATATGGGAACACACAAATCTAGTGGTGCAATGGAACCTTACACCCTGAACATTGACATGATGACCTGTCACTGGCCTCAGAGGTTTGGGCATTTTCCAGTCACCCATGAACCAGGGAAGTCATCTACGAAACATCTAAAGTAGTCTATGTCATCACCTGGAAGCAATTCTCTACCGGGGAAGACCCTACTGCTGCTCTGACATCTATTTACTCAAAAGAGTCTTCCCTTACACTGAGAAGATTTAAACAACAACAATGACCTGTGTACTGGACAGGGCTTTCTGCATTGCCCTTTAATTCTGAGTCAAAATTAGATACTGCTCCACACCATCCTGACTTCAATGTAGGATATACAGATTCCAGGACCTTCAATACAGAAACATGATACCAACAACTGAGACTGTGAAAAATATAACTGTATGGGCACTACAGACAATGACCGGGATTGGACAAACTAGTTTTCCTGGAGCCTAGAAATGGTCTTATGTCAGGAAACCTCAGGGGTAAGGTCTCCTTGTACTTAGGCCAAAAGTTTTTTCCTTTTCATGACCCCCATACTTTGGTGGGCCCATGCAAACTATAATTGCCATTCTAACATTGTTTATACAGTTGCTCCTTTTACTCTAAACCTTTAAGAAACCACTAGTAAAAATATCTGGAACTGCAAAAAAAATGGTTTACATTAGTGTTAACATATATGTTTTTAGTTAAACTAGCATTCTGGGGGATAAAGGAGGAAGAAAGGGATATATGCTTGGGAACAGGGATAAAGGGAGGACAACATGGAGGTGATGGATATTTCCCTGATTCAATGTTAATATGAACCTAAAATACTACTGTGAAAGATATGTAAGTCATTATGATAAAAAATTGTGTTTTATTTAGAAATGTTCTTTGACTTACATGTATTATTATATTATATTAATTATATGTTATGTTATGTTACTATATTATGTTATGTCAGTTTACCTCAATATGTTAATAAATTTTGTCTCTTGAATAAATTCTTACAATAAAAAAAAGAAATTTAAAAAAATTGGAGGTGGAGGGCTTGTAAGCTGCCTTCGAATGCTTGAAGAATCAAGCATTGTGTGGGTGAAATGATGAAATGGGGTATGTTTCCAGAAGGAGAATCTACACAATTGGGTTTCCCTTCCTTCTGGGGAGACTGGGGGCAATGACCTTTGATCTGAAGCTGCCGAATTGCAGAACCTATGTCTGTAAGCCCACAGATATAGGAAAGGAGTGGAAGCCTTTGTTCTGTATGGGATGAGTAACAGGAGGTCAAGGCAGCTGACTAGAGGTCTAAGTTAACTGTGTCTAGTGCATAGTCTGTGATCAAAATATGACTTTTGATGCCAAGTAAAGCCACATGGGTTTGAATTATGTTTCTATCAGTAACTAGTTGTGTGACCTGAAGAAGGTATGTTAAACCTTATTAAAAGTTATTTTTAGGGGTCAGAGAGATAGCGGTAGAGCATTTGCCTTGCACACAACCAACCCAGAATGGACAGTGGGACAGTGGTTCAATTCCCAGCATCCCATATGGTCCCTTGAACCTGCCAGCGATGATTTCTAAGCCCAGGGCCAGGAGTAGCCCCTGAGTACCGTCAGGTGTGACCCCCCCCCCAAAATAGTATAAAAAAGTGATTTTTTTTTATTTTTGGATTTTGGGCCACACCCAGTGACACTCAGGGGTTACTCCTGGCTATGCACTCAGAAATCGCTCCTGACTTGGGGACCACATGGGATGCCAGAGGATTGAATCACAGCCCGTCCTAGGCTAGCGCATGGCAGACACCTTACTGCTCCATGCCACCTCTCTGGCCCTCCAAAAAGTTATTTTTAATAGAACTTCATTATTCATGGATATAAAATGAATGCATGTTAATGATTTTTATATGAATTAAACAGTGAGAAAAGCAAATAAATATTATATAAAATTCAAAAGAGAATTTGAAGAACAAATATATATATATGTATGTATGTATGTATTAGCAATACTGAAAATTTGAACAACTGAGACAACATTTATCTTCCCCCTTATAGGTATGGGGAAAGAGAAATCAATGGAAGCTTGACTAGCCAGGGCAGAATATGCATAATTCATTAATTATTTAAGACAAGCACCAGTTTTGCATTGTTATTAGTCTTTACAATTTCCAGTTATAAAGTAACTCAAAGAAAGCTAGTCACTAAAAGCAGATGACTTGGAAGTGTCTGATTTAAACAATGCAAGGTTATCTACTGCAGCCTTTTCCTTATAAATTTTACAGCCCTCATTTACCCATCTTGAAAACTGCCAATGGTTTTATAGCAGCAGTTTTTTGAAGATTAAAACGCACACATTTTGCACTTTGACCAGTGACTGGCATATAACAATGTTTCGGAGAGAAGCACTGAAGTTTGGTGGAAGGACAGAAGCTTCCTTCTGGTGTGATACTGTAGGAACCATTAACTGGTCTGCTCTGACAGCTGTGAGGATGTGAAGACCCAGTAGGAGACAGGAAGCTGAATGGTGTGACTTCTGGACTGGTGTTAATGACCACAGCATCCCAAGGAGTTAAGAACCACACATGTTTATGAACTCTTGTTTAAATATTCAAAACTTCTCAAGAGAAACACTTTCTCTATATTCCAGATGAAGATAATGTCTTGCACATATTTTAAAGAAGGCTTGATAATCCTCAATCCTGATGTATAACATAAAAATGTAATGCTTGTTATCTCTCCTGCTTACATTGAAAACATAAACTATTGTTAATCCCAACAACCACAGGAAAATAATTCTGCCAACAGTCTGCTGGAGCCTGGACAGAAGATTTTTCCCAGTTGAGCCTCAGATAAGAACACCTCCTGGATGACACTTGATTGCAGCCTTAAGCAGAAACTCTAGATAAATTGTGCTCAGACTATTGACGCATAGATATTAGGAAATGATCAGTGTGTGTTTTGAGCTGCTAGATTAAGATAATTTGTTTCAAGGAATAAAAAGTTAATACAAAGAACAGACATATAGATGTCAAGTAATTTGCTCAGTGTCAGAATTTAAGAAGTGAGCTTTGATTCAAACTCATTTTCTCTGGCTAACAGAGACCCAACCCTGCCCATAGTAAGAACTCTCATATGTTTCTTTGACTACTAACTAACTTGAGGCAGGAGTCAAATCCATTCAGTCTGCTCCAAGGCCTCTATGTTACCTTGGTAACTTATTCCTTCCGGAGATTTGCTCTTAACCCTGGCTGCCATGATTGTTACAGAGAAGTTTTAAAGTGGAGCCAGAATTTTTCCATTGCAGAGCATTCAAATCAGACGTTTCATGTGTTGACTGATAAATAATGGCTAATGAGTATGAAAGCTGTTGTCCCAGAGAAGTTTGGATCTGGCATACCCAGTTGGTCTAGAAACTACAGCACCTCAAAGTGGTACTTTTCTCATGAAGAGAAGTAGTTCCTGGAGTGAGGATTATTTGCTTCATACTCATCCATCTACTAGTTGACTTTACAAATCAACCATTCATTATCACTTAAAAGGGGGGTCAATTGATCAGATCCATTTCACTGATGAGGAACAGGAAGGATGGGTTCAACTTGTTTGCTATCATCTTATGGTGATGGCCCTGGTATTTCGTTCCTTTCCACTTTTCTTTTCTTTTTTTGACATCCCCAAACATATGTAGCTTGTGTATCACATTCTCAACCTCAGATCCTGAGAAGCAGCAGTTTACCAAGTTTGAGATTTATTAGTCCTGGGAGGTGAAGAGAGTAAGACTAGGTGAGCCTAAGCTTGATTTAACACTTGTTATAACAGGTGCAAGTAATGAACTTGCATTTTCCCTGAAGTGTTGGGCCTTAGAAATAATGAGAAGTAGGGTGTCTTAAAAATGTAGGACACAGTGTAATTTGCAATAGTAGCTAATCATCCCCACAAAATATTAAGTAGCTCGTGACCATCCTCTGCCTCTGCAGCTTCACAGTGCAGAATCTCCATTAGTGACAAACATTCTCCACTCAATTTTCTCAAGCAGTTATAAGTCTCTTGAAGGAAGAGCTGATTCTTGGGTCATTCCTGTACCTTGACATAGACTCAACATAGAGTAATTGCTTAGTAAATGTGTACTTCATGAAGGACCCAGTCAGTGAATATGAAATCCAGGAATATTTAAAGCTGAATTCAGAGCTCAGGAAAGGAAGGAAATTGCTCAATCAGCCAGCCATGATGGCTATTGTTTCTCCAAACGCAGCTGGGCAAACAGATGTGTCTCCTTTATGCAAATGCCAGTGTGGCACATAGTGTCTCTCTTTCTTTCTATTTTAAAAAAAATTTCTCACATTTTGAAAACTTGAAACCCCTAAATGTTTCCATGCTAATGATATTTCCCAATGGAGAAGGAAAAGAATTGTGGAATAACTCAGGTTCCTGTCATACTGGGGAAAAACAGCAAGGGACCAATTCTGACTTTGTGTCTCTCTGTTTGGCTCTCAGAAGAAACAGTGGGGCCATTTGTAAGAAGGTGCTAATGGGCTAAGAAAATATAAGGATATGTGAATTTAATTCCTGGCACTGAAAACCCAACAACAAATTACCTACAACTTTGTTTCTATTCCTAGTTTGGCAAAAGTTTATTTTTCACCTGTGTACTGTTGAAGGGACTGTTGGAACACTGTACGGCTGAGACGTTGTATGGCTGAACAATTTTGTAGCTATGTACCTCACTCTGATTCAATTAAAATATTAATATAAAAGGTTAATTTTTTATTGTTAATTTTTGTTTGTTTTCACTTTTAGGAGCCACACCTAGCCATGCTTAGGGCTTATTCTTGGCTCTGAATTCAAGTATATCACTCCAATACAGTTTTAGAAACATATATAATACTAGGGCATCTAATCCCAGTCAACTGAATGCACAGAAAGCATCCTACTTACTGTACTATTGCTCCAGCCCTTAGGTCTAATTTTTATACTCATAAATTTTTACATTAAGTGGATATTGAATTGCTCTTTAATGTGTCTAAAAAGGTAGTCATTTAAATGTTTTCTTCTATATTTTTAGAGAGACTGTAAATTATGCTGGTCAATTTTCAGTATTCTATTAACCATACATACCTTAGGAGGAAATTGCCTTTAGTGAGAGTAAGGAGTATAATATTCTCCTAGGAAGACTCTGAGTAATCTTATCAATATTGTTGAAAGTTACCAAGAGAGTGGATAAGACAACTGTGGCATTTGGAAGGAAATGAAAAAGTCTGGAAGTTTCCTACATTTATTAACTCTGCTTTGATTGTATGCTATAGCGAGGTTTATTCTAATGTCTGATTAGCCTCATCTTATACACAAGAAGATATGTGTAAATGAGGCTTCCAGAGACCAAAAATGATGACCAAAAACACATGCTTAGACATGTGTTTGAAAATTCCAAATTATATAGGTCTTCTCCCAAAATGTTTCCCTTTCTAATGAACCAACTTGCCCCAGAACTCATGGTTCTGGTGGCGAGATGGTAGTGTAATAAGAGAAGGATCAGAGGACATGAGTGACAAAGACTTTTCTATAGAATTGAGGAACAGAATCTGGCAGAGATCAGTGTGTGTGTGTGTGTGTGTGTGTGTGTGTGTGTGTGTGTGTGCGCGCGCGCGCATGCGCGCAATAATCCCAGCTATGAGAGACCTATTAGGAGACACTGGAGGACTATAGGAAAAAGATGATTGGCAGACCAAGATGTAGTCAGGCAGAAGAAAATAGACCAATTATTTGATGCTGTTTCAAAGGCAGAAAGACACATTTGCTGAAGGCCAGTGCAGGCTTGGTGTCCGGGGGGCACAGTTGTGGTGTGAGGGTGGTATCAAACATATGACCTCTCTGCTTTTTAGGGTAGACACTGGACATTCATTATCCCTCTCATTGAATGTTCATCATGGTACCCACCAGTGTCAGCCTTTGCACCTCCATTTCTAAACTTTTCTATTGAAAAGCTAGAGCTGGGGCAAAATAGTATATGACTGGAAGTCGTACAGCTCAAAGGGAAAATCAAAGCCAGGCCATTCTAATAGGGATGCCTGGATTGGCCAGAAACACGTAAAAGGTAAAGGGTTTTCTCCCTTAAAAGCAGAAGAGCTTCTTGTGGCATGGAAGATGGGAAATGCTGTGTGGATTAAGTATGGAGAGTCACAAAAATAAGGAGCTAAAACTGTTCTGCTTGTGTTGGGAATTTGGGGTCTTCCCTCAACTCTTCAGATAGGGCTGAAAACATGTCCTTGACATTGTGTGCCCTCGTCAAAATCTTGGGCTCTATTTAAGGCAGTTTGACCTTCCTCTGTGTCATCAACTCTAAGTGTGCATTTCCCTTATTTTAAAATTGCCTAAAAGAAGACTATAAAACTCAATCATAGTTTTAATTGACAGTTTGTACACTTATAATATGTGTGCCAATTAATGGTGTCTCAGACAGAATGAAATGCAGTCAGTCATATTATCCCTTGGTAGACTTATCCAAAAGTGATGTATGTTAAATTTCAAACCGTTATGTAATATTATGTCTTCCCATTACTGAGGACTTACACATTTTCCAAGGCACTATCGGTTTTGAACATGATTTATTTCTGACCCCACCTATACTATTAAACTGTAGGGACCAGAGAGATCGTAAAGTGGATAGGGCACCTGCCTTGGACACACCAGAACTAGATCCCCATATGATCCCCCAAGTGTGGTCTGGAATGATCCCTGAGCATAGTCAGACGTAATCCCCGAATGCTACTAATTGTGGGCCATAAACAAAAACACAAATAAGAATAAAATAAAATCGGGTTGTCCTTATGAGTACGAGGAGGACAAGAGGTTGTTTAAAAACTAACATCTAATGCATGAATCATTGGTCAGAATTTTCATTAGTTTATACACAAGATTCTTTGTGAGGGTTTAGGGCACACACTATTCAAACTCCTTGTTTGCTGGTGGGAGGAGGAGCTGCTCCAGGTGGTGCTTGGAAAACATGAAGTACTGGGACTAGAACCTAGAATGCCCAGATGTAACTGTGTTCCAGTCCATTGAGCCATTTCCTGGTCCTGATGAAATTCTTTGATCCCCATAATCATCCTAGAGTCATCCCAGCACAGGGCTGGATTCTTGGGCTCACACCTCAGAAAAGGAGCTCAGTTATTGGGCTGGAGGAGGAAGCTAAATGCCAGATTGCGATCTAATATCTAAAGATGTATCAGAGAAAAGACCTGCTGGGGCAAAAAAAGGCGCCCAGAGAGAGCTGTTTGTTTCTATTGGAGGCCCCCCAAACCAGTGTCCTGTCTTTCAGTCTGGCCCTACTAGCTCTTATTTCCAATCCCAAAGGGGAAAAGAGCCCAGCTTGCCAGAGTGTGATGGTGTTGTCCTTACTCAAAAGTTTCCAACAATAGAGACATGAGAGGGCATATTGTGTGTGTGCGGAGGTCAATGATGATGAGCTGCTATATGTTTTAATTGATGGAAGAGTCAGTGTGGAGGATGACGGAGGTGTGGAACAAGAGTTTCTTGTCTAGAAACAAAGGATAGTTTCATGTGCTGGAGAGAAGCCTCTTCTCTCTCAATTCCTGTTTTAGTCCTCCTTACCCAAAATACGGCATTTCTTTGGAGGAATGGATCATCTGAGAAAACTGGCCAGAAGGAGCTCTATAGAAATTGCTAAATGATAACTCAGTATTATATAATGGGACTGGAGCCACAGTACAGTAGTTATAACATTTTCCTTGCATACAGCCCACCCATGTTCCATCTTTGGTACCCCTGTGTGGTCCTCTGTGCACTGCAAGAGTAATTCTTGAGTGCACAACCAGGAGTAACCAACCCCTGAGTATAGCTGGCTGTGGCCCAACCCCCCCAAATAACATGTAATGATGCAGTGTATATAAAGATGTAGCTTTACTCATTCTAATATGAAAACGCCAAGTATGATGTAATAGCAAAAAGTTGTTATCTCAGATTTGTCATGATCTGACTGGTATGAATTAAACTCAGTGCTTCCAGAGTTAAGTTCTGTGGCCTCAACACAGGACTATCCATGGTTTTATTTATTTTTAATTAATATATTTACTTAAGCACCATGATTACAAACATGTTTGTAGTTGGGTTTCAATTATAAAACATAAACCCCCCCCCATTCACCAGTGCAACATTCCCACCACCAATGTCCCTCATCTCCCTCCTCCCATCCCCTGCCTATATTTGAGACTGGCATTCTATTTCAGTTAGAGAAATAACTACACTGACAACTATCATGATAATAATGGTAATGAGTGAGAAAAATAGAATACCCATGATTTTAAGCAGAGCACTTTCTCATTTCAATCTGGCTTGGGAGGTATTGTTTATTTGCTTGGAGTGGCTTAAGAATGATTTTACAGTACTTTAGGAGGATGTCCGTAAGCTAAAATCACATGGGGTTTTACAGAATGCATGTATCCTTTTCTTAAATGGCAATTACTACTCCAGTCAAGAACCTAATACAAAGGACAAAAGACAGTGCATCTAATCTGCATTCCCTGTGTCTATGCCCCCAAGTTGTTGGGCCCTGAATTAGATGTTTCTTGGATTTCCATACTGTATTTTGGTCACTATTAAGATGGTAGTAGAAGAGGAAATCCCTTTGAGTGATTTTAAAATATTCCTTTATGCCGCTTGTCATGTGTGTATTTAAACCCTGACGGCTGCTGACATGAGCTGTCAAGATTCACTACCCAGAGAAAGAGGTTCATGTCACCATTTGAGAGAGAAATAGAAAAAGATTAAATGAGTAAAAGTAAAGAACAGCTCTTGAAAAGGTGAGTGGGGCCTCTTAACACCTTGATTTTCTTTAAATTCTTCTATTGGCTGGTTGGAGGTAGTTCAATTTTGTGCAAATGGTGGTCAGGTTCAGAGGATGGAATGTAACCAGCTAAAAAATAGCAGAAACATTTATGCATTTTCCAAAGACAAAGCACACCATGGTGTGGGGGTCACCCTGGGGATGAAGAGACTGAAATGCTTGCTTCAGCTCTACCGTGAATCATGATATGGCTCCAGCAATTTGCTTGGCAGACCTCAGGTTTGCAAATGTCCTTGCTATGAGATGAAGAATGAGAATAGGACCTTCTTAAGGTCCCTTGAAAGTTCTGGTTAATAGAATTTGGAGAAGCTGGGCATGAGTCAAGTCAGGAAGAGGAAACATTAAAGAATTGATTTTTTTTTTGTTTTGTTTTTGGTTTTTGGGCCACACCCTGTGACGCTCAGGGGTTACTCCTGGCTATGTGCTCAGAAGTTGTTCCTGGCTTCTTGGGGGACCATATGGGACGCCGGGGGATCGAACCGCGGTCCGTCCTAGGCTAGCGCAGGCAAGTCAGGCACCTTACCTCCAGCGCCACCGACCGGCCCCTAAAGAATTGATTTTAGTTTTGACCTATGTCCTTATGTCTGGACTCTGATGGAATGGCAAATGTTTGGCTCTCTCCTGCACCCATAAAAGCCATGACTAATCGATAATAAAATTCCCCCTCCCCACCACCAGTTAGCCTGAAAACAATCTGAATTCTTTTTCAACACACCATTCCCAGCAGCCAGTCCGATCCAATTCATCCTAATCCTTCTTTGAGTAAACAAGGACTGATCCACCCTGTCTCAGAGAAATGGAACAGCACAAGTTAGGAGACGACCCAACTCCCCAAATGATGAATTAGATGGACTCAGAGGGAACAAGGAACCAAGGGACTCTGAGGAGCATAGAAAATGCATTATCCTGTGGGCTTTTTATTGGAATGTATTGATTCCTTCTGTGGACTGAGAATATATATCTTCTATTGGAGACCAGAGACTGATGGTGGGCCTTATAAAAGAACAAGTGAGATCTAGCTCTGCTAGAGTGCTTTTGTCTGCCTACATCTGGTTAGGGACACTGTTCTGGCCCACTGATGGCGAGTTAAAGGAGTAAACCAGGGTCTCCAGCCAAGCTTCTTTGCCCCAAAGACCCCAGGAGAGGAGCATTGTCTTTCTCACAGCTAAATGGCAGTCACCCCTCCTTCCTTCTCCCCCCCCACTCCTTTGCCCTGGAGGCTTTGTTCCTTATGTGGAGGAAGATTGGTCTGTGATGTCTCATTTCCAGTAGGTCCCACTGTATTGTGACACAGTGAAGCCAGATTTGCTTGTGTGTGTGTGTGTGTGTGTGTGTGTGTGTGTGTGTGTGTGTGTGTGTGTGTGTGTGAGAGATGTGGGGAGGGGTGAAGGTGGGGAGGGCCTGGTGGTGGTAGGAGGGAAATAGGAAGTGAGGGGTGAAAGATTTCCCATGCCTGTAAGGCTCAACTGGTATTACTTATTGCATAAACCACTATGCCTGGGGCCAAAGCAATAATACAGCAGGTGGGTGTTTGCCTCACAGGTAGTTGACCCTAATTTGATCCCCAGCACCCAATAGAGTTCACCAAACCAGCTATAAATATTTGGTGAGTGCAGAGCCAGAAATAACCACTTAGTACTGTCTGGTGTGACCAAAAACAAACAAACAAACAAACAAACAAAAAACCCATATCACTGAGCTGCATGGCTGCTGCCTCAGCAGAGGTTTGTTCTGGAGTTGACTGAAAACACTGGCCCTTGTCTGGGCTCCTGGATGTTCCACTTCTGACACCAAATGAAAATGCGAAGCATTCTACTCCTGCTTCTGTTTCCTTCTGCATTTTCTGAACTTGGAGCATTAGGTGTGTGGGCTGAGAGAGGGTCAGATAGAGGACTAAAGTAGAAGTGTGGAAGAAACTAGTCTGGTTGAAGGGTATATCTCAGACCCTTGACCCTGACTAGATCCCTTTGTAAGGCCAATCAAGGATCTAGCAGAGACACAGAAAGTGGTGACAACTACCCTATGACTCACCACTTTACCCCTCCCCTAGGAAGAGGAATAAGTGATGCAGAAGAGAAAACAGAGGAGAAGGAAGAGGGAAACGGAAGAAGGGGAGAGCACGAGAAAAGAAGGGCAGGGAGAAGAAAGTGGGTAGGAGATTCCAGGGAAGGACTCCAAAGTAGTGAGTGAGGAGGCGGAGAGAGCCAGAGCCACATGGGAGAACGAAGGTAGCATCATCCAGCCACAGGCCTCTTGGCTTCCTTCCTGGAGACTGACCACTTGGCCCATAGGCCTGAAACCAAGTTTCTATTGAAAAAGAAACCGAAACGTCAAGGAACTAAAGAACACATTCTATTTTCGCGTGCAGGCTGGGTTTCCTTGATGTCTTTTCGTTCTATAAACTAATGATTGTTCTAAAAAAGGAGAAGTGGGGGTCAGGTGGTTAATTCCAGTGAAGGGCAAGGACTGGCAGGACTTCTTCGGGCTTTTGCTTCCCCCTTCTGGCAGAAGTTTCTTCCTGCATCTTCCTGTCCCTCGGAACTGGGCTCAACTTCTGTTGATAGTGAAGACTCAATAGTTCGTTCTCACTTGGCTCTAAGATCACAAATGGTTAGAGTTGTAAGAGAATCATTAGTCCTGAACTCTGTATCCAGGTAGGTTAGACTTTAGATTTGGGCTTCAAACTAATCTATTCTGCAGCACAGTTGATGTTTCTAGCTTGCTGGAGTCTTCCACTGCAGACTCCTAATGTGTATGACTGGCACATTGTCTACCTGCGACCCACCCTGCAGGCCTTCCAGATGTTTTTACTATTGTTCAGCGTCAGACTTGCCATTTGCCAAAACAAACATTTCTGAGGGGACGTTGTAAATTCTGTCTCACAGGGTCCTGGTTCTCTCTCCAGCTCTTGCCCTCTTCCTCTCCCATCATGATCACAGCTTCCTGAGCATGGAACTGTCAGAGAGTATTAGAGATTTCAACATAGACAATGAGCATTGCAATACTGATATAGATGTGGGCAGTATAAAATGGGACATAGATATAGTTATGATAAGTAGTAGAGGTAGATGATAAAAGTGTTGCTACACATATGTCTTAGATATGGACCAGATATAAATGATGTTGTTGGGATTACATACAGTCTAGATGATATAGATATAAAGAGATAATATAAAAAGATATGGATTATCGGACATATTTAAACATAGATGATTTAGACATACAACATGATATGCTATGAACATATATGTAAAAGTAGATGGTTTAGGTATGGATCTATATCAGTGTGTATATATAAAGATATATATGTAAATGGCATCTATTTAAAGCTCCCATCTGCCAACTATGAGAATGCATACAGGTCAAATCTCAACATCTGGATAAGGGCTCCTCTTTACACTGAACTCATTAAGCCATGGGGCCTTCCACCTTCCTTGACTCATCCACCAACTGCAGGTCCCTGTTTTATGTCAAGTAGACATAGGTTGCAGTGAAATATTTGCATGGTAGGACCTCCAAAATAGATGTTGTTCTTGAAAGTATTTCCCAGTACAAAAAATCATTGAGATATAGTCAATCATATTCTAATCATTTTGAAGTGTCTGTAGGTAAGGTTGGGGCAGAAGAGGAGCCCAGACACTTAGAGCTGGGTATGGAGTAGGAGCATTGCATGTATAAAGCCATAATAAGCAATGATGTGATTTCTATCATTAAAATAAAAATGAATAAATAATGTTTTTAAATATTTTACTACATAGTTGGGTTATAATCTTTCCTCTGCCTGGCCATTGTTGGCCCAGAATACCAACCCTTCTCTTCCATTCTGGTTCATTTTTATTGCTGACTATATAGTCTTGTGCCTTTATTTGGTGTTACAGCTTCTTCATTCGACAAAGGCAGTTCCTTTTTTAAGAATCCTGCTATAAGGCATGAAACTAATATGTTTTGCTTACTACGCAAAGCAATGCATATTACAAAATAATAGTGGATACAGTTAGTACTGGGGCAAAATCTAGAGTTTGGATTTACAGCATCATCTGGGAGTGATAAACTTCCCTGTGTGTTTCCCAGTGCCTGACCAGCCAGTGATGAGTGTAGATGTGGGAAATTTCCCAAGCATCGTTTGTGTGATCAATTTTATGAAGATGGTCGAATGATTTTACATCTTTATCTATCATGCATACAATAATTGGGATCTCTAGGACAATGCATTATTGCCCTTCTACAGCTGTGATTGTCAAAGTTCCCAAAGTCATTGAGCTGTTGCTATTCAGGTATCACTCAGTATTTCTCAGGTAGAATGAGAGAACCTCTACCTAAAACTTCTGAGAAGCAAAACTCTCAGATCTTCATCTTGCCAGATAATTCTCTGATGCTAATAAGTGTTTCTGTAAATGTCTTTGTCTCTACAATGGGAGGGATACTTGGATCTCTCCTAAGAGGTAGTTATGAAGATGAAGTGAAAGATATAAAGTGGTAAGTGGTAGAGATCTCTGAAGGGTAGTAGAGGGAGTTGTTGATCTTATTCCCACAGTTGTCACTATCATCATTGTCACCAGAGATGTTTCAAGGTCAGCAGATTCTAGTCACAAATCATGTCTACAAATCTGAAGTAAAGGATTGACATGCATGTGGGAGATAAAAACTATTTTTTAATTCATGGGCAGAATTCAGTTATCAGACATGGATTCAAGTCTGCAGAATATAAGGTTGTTGATCAGGTAACATGACTAGAATGAGCAAAAATCAGAACCAGGGCTTGAGTCCCCTGGCCAGTCAAACACTGTCATTTCTTAATTCACTAGTATCTTTGTCCTTATAATGATACCATTAGGCCTCTTTCTATCTGAAATATTAGTTAATGAAGCCAGATATAACTTTTTTTACTACAGAATTCCATCTTTGTGTCCTTGTAAATATTTAATGAATGGACAAATGATGAACAAGTGGTTGCCCACAGACAAAAGTAAAAGAAAGAAGCTTGGATACAAACCTAGTAGGGAAAGCTATGGTGTAGGATAGGAGAAACTGAAATATATAGTATATTCTGTGGTATATAATTGGGTTCTTTCTTCTTAGTTCCTTTTGGCATCTTGGGCACTACTTATTGACCACTGAAACTAAGACCTTCTAATAAGAAGGCAAGAGAAGCATTTTTCTTTGTTGAACAATGAAGCATGCATATGTGCTACCCATCTTCTTCCACTCTATTTCACATTTATAAAGATAAAAATCTCAAAGGATAATTTGCAATTTGAGGCAAGGTCATGAACAGCCAACCTTGTCTCATCCCCGAGGCAAGGTCATGAACCAGCTAACTTCTTTATGATTTTCAAGCATTCAGCATTATTCTGTGTTGTGGCTCCTCTTCTTTCTAAGCAGGTAGTTCTAAACTAGCAATAAAAATTCTGAAAATCCCCGATGGAAAAATGCAAGCTCCTTTAGTAATAATTGACTATAGGAATAATAATATATGGAACAGAGACCTTTACTGAATTTACCTATCTTTGTAATGAATTTGTGATTACTCTGTACTTTATTAAATATTTATATATTTGAAAATCCTAGTCCTCTGTACAAACAGGTTTTTAATTTACATACATATCATTTTCTGATTTTCCAAAGATAATTGCACTTTTTGGTCTTTCTGGAGTCTCTAGCTCCCAAGGTTGATATCAGGTGATCTAGTTTAAATTATAACTAACTGCTTGTACCAACTAGCTATTAAACCCAAAGAAAGCATATTACTTATCCTTCTATGTTTTATTTCCTTAACTAGAACAGTAATCTCTTCTGGCCTTATGGTTTGAAGTGTGGTTAGATGTGCTGTATGGAAAACACACTCATGAATCTGTACCCAACTGACACTTTCCCAGAGTAGGCTTGCAAGTATCATCAAGCCAAGATAAGACATGTTCTTACTCTTTCTTCCTTGTCTTTAGGTTTCTGATTGTCCTGGGATGCTTGATTTTGGCTGTCCTCACCACATTCAAGGAGTACGAGACAGTGTCTGGAGACTGGCTTCTGTTATTGGTGAGATCCAGGGTCAGCCATAGTGCTGTTCTTGGGCACATAGCTCTGGGGGACATTGATGAAGAAGGTGGTGAACTTTTAGACCAACTAGTGTTGATCTCTTGGAGTCTCTGCCAAGTTCAGGCCCAATAGAAAATAAAGGCTTGTTTAATAGTTGGGATCTACATTGGCACAGGCAGAGTGGGGATCTAGGATTCAGAGAGGAATTGTATTTTCAAAATTAGAGAGATAGTAAAGGAGTTAAGGCAATAACTTTGCATGTAGCTGACTCCATTCAATCCCTGGCACAGTCTCCAAGCACTGTCTGAATTCACTCTTTCTTTTATTGTTTATTTTATTTTTTGGTTTGTTTATTGGACCACACCCAGTGATTCTCAGGGGTTATTCCTGACTATGTGCCCACAAATCACTCCTAGCTCAGGGGACCATATGGGACACCAGGGATCAAACCCAGGTCCATCCTGGGCAGCCACATGCAAGGCAAACGTCCTACCCCTGTGCTATCACTCTGGCCCCTGAGCAGAGTCAGAAGCACTGTGAGCTGTGGCCCCCAAAACAAAAATAAATAAAATAAAAAGAAGATAAAACAGGAATTTGGTTACTCCAGATGAGAGATAAAGGAGAATACCTAAGGTTAAAGCAATATCAATAATTGTATTATAAATGCAATACTCCACAACTTAACCTTAGGATTTTTTACTCCCTTGAAAGCTAAGTGCAAAGCCACAAGTGAAAACTGCAAGGTTTCATCCTACTACATCTGTGTGCAGTCTGTTCTCCATCTGGGAGTGCGGGGGACAGTGTGAGTTTAGCAATCAGGAGAAGTTATCTAATGTCTCTGGCTCACAATTTTCTCATACCCTTACCCCATAACTTTAAGAGTTAAGATGAAGAGCTAAGGCTGGGTGCAACCTCAGTACCTGGTTCAGAAGTTTTTGGTCCTTCTGCAATCACACAGCTCTGGTCATGGCCCTTTAAAATGATGACACCCATGGGGCCGGAGAGATATCACAGCGGTAGGGCTTTGGCCTTGCATACAGCAGATTCAGGACAGACAGTGGTTCTAATCCTGGCATCCCATATGGTCCCCGGGGCCTGCCAGGACCAATTTCTGAGTACAGAGCCAGGAATAACCCCTGAGTGCCTCAGGGTGTGACCCTCTCAAAATATAAATAAATAAAATGATGACACCCTGCCTGGATTAAAAGCCAAATATTTTTTTCAGAATAAATTCTCCACTCTGTAAGGGTGAGGGTTTGCAGTGCCCAAGTTAATTTTCACAGGAGATAAGAGCTACTGCCTCGTACTGAGCAATTCATTCCAGACATGGCATTGAATCTTCAGATTCTGAGGGGAGGCATTCACCCAGCTAAGAACTAAATCTTTTTGAGGTGGTTGGAGTTGCTGAGTAGTGGTCTAGTTTCAGAAACTACAGGTCAGGGATTTAAGTGGACCAGCAATTCCACCAAAGTTCCAGGGAAACCATACAGATGTGGGTTCTTAACAAAGGGAAGATGAGATCTCAGATTTGGCCCAGAATGTGGCTCTGAGAATAATTCCTGAATAGAAGTACCTTCCTTGTACTCTGTGGGCTTGGGTGATTTAGCTTTCCCTTCACTTTGTCTTGGTTCTTCAAAAATATAATAATTGTAAGGATAATAATTGTAAAACACTTTGGGTTGGTGCCTGATCCTGAAGCCACATGTGGACCAGCATGGACCATTCCAGGCGTCAGGTTGGAATTGGCTATAAAACTTCAGAACAGAAACCACTAGTTCCAGGAAACTGGGTCCCTATTCATCAGTATCTCTCCATATGTTCTTTAATGCAGGAAACATTTGCTATTTTCATCTTTGGAGCTGAGTTTGCTTTGAGGATCTGGGCTGCCGGATGTTGCTGCCGATACAAAGGCTGGCGGGGAAGACTGAAGTTTGCCCGGAAGCCCCTGTGTATGCTGGGTAAGCCCCTATCTGATCCACAGGGGCAGCACTTGCACACTCTTCTCCCCTCGTTCCATCCACCACACATAAGTCTCTTTGGGTACATCGTGTCACTGGGGATATATTAAGCAAATATTTATTCTGGGTAGTACTATGAGTATGTGTCCATTCAGGAACCCACCTGCAGGGGAAGCCCAGCTCACAATGGTCTTGCACCAGTTTCCTTCTTCCAAGCCTCATCTTTACAGATGCCACAATGCGTAGGTTCCTTCCCTCCCTCCCTTCCTTCTCTCCTTCCTTTCCTCCTTCTTCCTTTCCTTCCCTCTTTTCCTCCCTTCCTTCCCTCCCTCCTTCCTTCCCTCCCTCCCTCCCTCCCTTCCTCCCTCCCTTCCTTCCTTCCTTTCTTCCTTCCTTCCCTCCCTCCTTCCTTCCTTCCTTCTTTCCTTCCTTCCTTTTTTCCTTCCTTCCTTCCTTCCTTCCTTCCTTCCTTCCTTCCTTCCTTCCTTCCTTCCTTCCTTCCTTCCTTCCTTCCTTCCTTCCTTCCTTCCTTCCATCCATCACACATTGCAATGCTCAAAGATTACTCCTGACTCGGCACTCCTGATGGTAATCAGAGAATCATATGAAACGTTGGTGATCAAACCCAGGTCAGCCGTGGGCAAGGTCAGAACCTTACCCACTGTATTATCTCCCCTACTCATGTCTATTGATTCTTTCTTGCTGTAGCTGCATTTTCTGCTCTATCTTGCTCAACTTTCTCCCCTTCCTCCCAAGCATGACATTTGTAAAAATAAAAAAATGTTGCTTTTCTCTGAGTGCTTGACAAGAAGATGATCATCATAGCCTCCCTCTCTGAGGCAGCCTTGGACCTTTGGGAGTAGATAGGCTAGGCTGCCCTGGAACTACAATGTCCTAGGCTTGACTCACGTTGGCCATCCACCTAGATTTGGTTTGGTTCTGTTCTCTAAAGGTGTGTAAGTGGGTAGCTTTGCACAGATAACATGAAGTGGTGTTGCCAGTACTACAATCATATCAGTATACAATTGTTTGACCTACCAGCCCTTTGCACCATCTTTCCCAGTTACCCACCATCTTATCAGGTTTACTTGGTGAATTGAGCCTATTGTAAACTGCAAGATCAGCACATACAATGATGTGAAGACGTATGAGAGCACTGTGTGCTCAATAAACCACATGTGGTCAAATGGGCTTTATAGGAGTTTGAACTTTGCCCAATCAACAAATAGTTTTTAAGGCTATTTCTTGGAATATAGATTATTTTGCAAAGTAAACAAATAAATGCATAAATAAGACATGTCAGTGGTCAGAATCTCTTGGGAAAAGCTTGAGAGCTTCGGCTTGAGAGCTATGATCCAGATTAGCATTTTAAGGCTCTGGAAAAAAATCCACTGGTGGTAATTCCTTCTTAATAAATGTTTCTCCAAATTTACTTACCCTGAAATCTTTTTATTTGCTAACCCTATACAATATTATGGAGATCCTTGGTGTGGGTGTTGGGTAGGATTTCAAGAACTATGGAGAAACTAGGATCCACTCTTGTGTATATGAGACTCTTTGGCTTTAGGACCCCCTTCACTTCCTCCACCAGTATCCTCCTTTCCCCTTTCTCCATAATCAACCCCAGGATCTTCTCAGATGCTAAGTGAGATCACCAGGCAGTAAACTTCAGAAATGTCAGGTACCAACCCTACAGGCTAGCCTTAGCCAGCAGAGAATGGGAGCCAAGTGATAAGAGGTGCAGCTTTCATATTTCAGATGGCAGGTAATTCCCTGGAGTTGAAAGCCAGCATTAGGAGTCCAACAGTCAGATCAACATCCATTACCTATTCAGCCCCTTCACACAGTGTAACCTTGGGAAGACTCAGAACTGGGGCTTCCTTCATTGTCCCAGGAGAACAGTTCAATTTATGAGATGGAGTGATCGCCATGATTGAGCATGGCAATGTATAGATTGGTCCACTGCTTGTATTGCTGGTAGGCAGTGTCTGTGAAGGGTCTATTGCCTGGAATTGACCTTTTCAACCTCTCTGTCCTTCTCCCAGACATCTTTGTGCTGATTGCCTCTGTGCCTGTAGTCGCCGTTGGAAATCAGGGGAATGTACTGGCCACCTCACTTCGGAGCCTGCGCTTCCTACAGATTCTGCGCATGCTGCGGATGGACAGGAGGGGCGGGACGTGGAAACTCTTGGGCTCTGCCATCTGTGCTCACAGCAAAGTAAGTGTGGTGGAGGAACTATGAGGCCAAAGGGACCTCTTACTCAAGGAATCTTTCACTAGCATCCCTTCCCTTAGCTTCCTCAGAGGGTGCAGGAGGAAAGTGAGGATAAGTGACGGCACTGTTTCAGCTCCACCATATGAAATAGACTTTGGCCAATTCATTTGACCTTTCCCTGTCTAATTTCTAACATAGAAAAAATAGTGTCTTGTAATTCTGTGCCTCCAGGATGTTGAAAGGGATGAAATGAACTCATGTGAGGTGGATTGAAAGAGAAATAGACTCAGAAATCACATAAATCAGTTTGACTCCAAGCTCTACTTGTGAAACATTAGATATTGTTTGTGACCTCTCTGGGTGTTGATTATTTCTTCATGTGTAGAATGGAAATGATCTTGCACTAACCTCATAAGATGACAAGTATTTAAGATACGCCCAGCTCAGAGAAATCATTTAGTCATTATTTATGTTAGCACAAAACTGGCTAACTCCTGAGTGCTCCTTGAGTTATTGCATATAAAATTAGTACACACAAAGCTCCAGACACTTACTAAATCATATTTATTTATCTAACTACTTTAAGAAGGATGTCTTGGGTCCTATGTTGTCCAATATCCAGTCCTCATGCTGGTTTCCTGCTGATTTTCACCACTGATAATTTCATTTTTGTTGTCTTTAGTTCATTCTGAACTCTTAGCAGTCTGTCCTTCAAAATCTATGGGTCCAGTGTCCTTTACTGGGTATAGGAACCTTTTTCTTCTTGATTTCCCTTGATGGCCAGTGTTTCCTGGTCTGCCTATAATGCTCTGTGTTCTGAAATTCCTTGCTGGTGCTTACTACTCTTGGTCCCTTTTGGTTTTCTTTGTATTTCATCCATGTGGGTATGAATTGCTGTTTCTTTGCCAATCACTCAAGCACAAGTGAAGGATCAATATGAAGAATTTTGGGCTGCTTAGGCAAATCAGGTCACAGAGGAGGAGTTACCTGGCTGGTGTCTTTTTTATGTGTTTGTATCTCTGCCCATTAGCCCATGTTCCCTGACTTGCAACTGGTGCAGGAACTTACTTTTCTCAGTAAAATGAGGTGAACTGGATCCCACTCAGTCCTATCTCCTCCCAGAGCAGCTTAGAAACCTTGGCAGGCAGCACCAAGTGTCTCTACATCCAGATGTTCCTTAATTTCCTTTTACTGTTAGCACAAACCATGATACCGGGTTGTGTTAGCTTCTGTTCCTGACCCTGATACCTTGAAGGAGAACCTTCTTGGTTTTAATTCAGGTAGTAAAAACTTTGTAGCTAGTGGAGAAAACTTAGAGCCAAGGACCCAGGATTCTTCAAGCCCCCTTCCTCACCATGAAATTATCTTCTGGTGTCCACCTTGATGATTGCAGAGCTTCTCTCGGGTCTCTGCCCAGATGTGTGTCGTCACCTCCTACTGTCACTGAACCTCCCTGCTCTTAGTCTCTGGACACTTAAAGAAAGCTGCTATCACTGAGGTTATATTGTCCTCACCTTTCTCCCCAACATGGAGAAGCTCAGAGCCAGTGATTTCCCAAGGCAGAAAGACTTTCGCCTCTTTGGTCCAAGTTAGCCTCAGATTTCTTGTGAGCTAAGTCTGGAAGAGATTCTAGCTGGGACAGGGAGATAATATCTTTGCTGAGCCCCTTCTCCTGCCCTGTTTAGCTTGCCTTGCTTTCTCTTGCCTGAGACATCGTTGCCCTGCCCTCACCACCTTCTATCCTCATATACACTTAAATTCTTGTCTCAGGCTCTGTTCCGGAAAACTAACACCATGAGTCTGGAGACAGCTTGACATGGAGGAACTCAGCATTTCCCTCTAGCGTTTCCCTCTGTCACCCCCAACTGGACAGTCTCAGAACATACAACTGAGTCCAACACAGCCAGTTCTTCTGCACACACCTAAATAGATAGCTGTAACTCTAAACACTAAGTAAAAATTTGAACTCACATTTGAGGAGGAGAGTATGAAAAAACTGAGGAGCCCAAACTGTAGTCAACAAGACAGGAGGCACATGCTTAGCAACTTTTTGGGGGTGTGGGTATCCAAATGATCCAATTCCCATTTCTTTTATATAGTTCTTCAGGGCAAAATCTCTCCCAGGAGAAGGTGGCCCCAAACCACAAACCACACCAGTGCAATAGCCCTTCTCACAAAAAGACCACCACACCAGAAGAAAGCCAGATGCCTGATAAGCCAATTCACACCCTGACCTATTCGACATTCACAGAAGTCAGAAAAGGAAATAACAAGACAAGCTCTAATACAAGTGAGCCAAATTCCTGGAAACTCTGGAGGTCATAGGAGTCATGCTTTTTAGTGGAAGGTCTGGGGTAGGAATATTCAGAAAATGTCATTAATGTGAGTAGAGGCTAAGAGGAAGCAGGTTTTCATATTAGTAAGAGGGTTGCCCTAGAGGCCTGCTGGCTGACTGGGAGGGATGAAGGCATCGATAGCAACGATTTTGATCTCTGGGCTGACTCAGCATGAATGACAGGTCGAATCTCCACATTCTTGTTTACAGTAACCTTGACTTTTATCCTGCCCAATCAACCATGCTAAACTTTAGAAATGGTTACAGTGAATGAAACTAGACAGTTCCAGGAATGGTAATAATTAGAGGGTGTTGAAATTTCCAAGATTTGATGGCCTCATATTGTGAGCTGGACCTTCCAGCCCTCATCTCTATTGTCTCTGAGGATGTCTTTTATTTTTCTTAAAACCCATAGATGAGTGAGGGTGGTGAGTGCAGTTAGAGAAATAACTACACTGACAACTAACATAACAATGTGAATGAATGAGGGAAGTAGAAAGCCTGTCTCAAATACAGGCGGGGGTGGGGGTGGGGTGGGAGATTTGGGGCATTGGTGATGGGAATGTTGCACTGGTGAAGGGGGTTGTTCTTTACATGACTAAAACCCAACTACAATTATGTATAAATGCACAATTATTGTATAAATAAAAACATTGATAAAGAAAAAAAGAAGTAACAAAATGGTCAACTAGCAAGAGCTTTAAAAACTTTTGACAGTTCTAATTGGAGATAAAATAATTTTCACACACACACAAAAGATTTGAGGGCCCAGAGAGATAGTGCAGCAGTGTTTGCCTTGCAAGCAGGTGATTTAGGACCAAAGGTGGTTGGTTCGAATCCCGGTGTCCCATATGGTCCCCCGTGCCTGCCAGGAGCTATTTCTGAGCAGACAGCCAGGAGTAACCTTGAGCATCGCTGGGTGTGGCCCAAAAACAAAAACAACAACAACAAAAAAGATTTGATAGCCATTGCTCTAGTTTTGCACCTATTTACTGCCTTCTCTCCACCCCCTGTAAAATTGTGCTTAAAAAGAGCCTGTACCAACCAATAAACCGGAGCCTTCACAAGCCTCGTTTTGCTTGGCCCCCTTTTTTCTCCCCATTTTCTTTTCAGGCTGGGACCCCTCTATACCCGCAAAATAACCTATCCTGCAGGCCAGGACAAATATCCATAAATAATAGGTTTTATGTGTCATCAGCATTAGTTTTTATTATGGTTTAATTCAGGATTTGACATAAAATTGTACTTTCCATATGAACTCTCTGAAACTGGGAGTGCCAATTCTTCCCTTTATTTTTATTTTTATATGCTCTATGTCAAGAAAGGTGCTCGGGATAAAAAGTTTCTCCCCCACAATATACAACCTTGTGCTTTGAGCCTTAAGGTCATTGTTGTTCAGCACTGTTTGTGAATCAGCAGAGGTGGGATACCAAGTCTTGCTATAGAGATGCTAGGATATGGGGCCAGAGTGATGGCACAAGTGGTAAGGCGTTTGCCTTGCATGTGCTAGCCTAGGACTGACCACAGTTTGATTTCCTGGCATCCCATATAGTCCCCCAAGCCAGACGTGATTTCTGAGCTCATAGCCAGGAGTAACCCCTGAGCGTCACCGGGTGTGGCCCCAAAACAAAACAAAACCAACCAACAAAGAAAGCAGAGAGAGATGCTAGGATACAACTTGAGGTATTACATAGGTTGGACGTGTGCTTTGCCCCTTTGAGCCATATTTTCACTCCTCCCTTCACTTTAAAAATGAGTACTGAAATTCATCTCTGCTGTCTTGTAGCTGTAAAGGCCTTCTGTGGAAAAGTATTTTTGCCCAGCATCACTGAGTACATTAGTGGCAGGGCTGTGCCCCTTTCCACAGCTCTGTTAGATCACATTAGCTCCCCTTCATGATTTCCCAGAAATTTCTTGTTGCTCCGAGTCTGTGTCTTATCTCTGAGGCAGCAGCCAGTTACCCTAGACTCTCTCCTGCCTGTGAAATCTCTATAGTTCTGGTATTAAGAGCATTAAAAGACATTAGTCTCCATCCTCCTTCTGTGATTGATCCCAGTTCCCGGTGATGGTAGGGGGGAGGGTCAAAGGTCAGAAACCATCCTCAGTCACAAAGCTAACTGAATCCCAGACCCAGAAGCCTTGGTGTTGGACCACACCCGATGGCTTTGTATAGAATGCTTTCCTTGACCACTGCTTCCTCTCCTAGGAGCTCATCACTGCCTGGTACATCGGGTTCCTGACACTCATCCTCTCTTCATTTCTTGTCTACCTGGTCGAGAAAGATGTGCCAGAGGTGGACGCACAAGGAGAAGAGGTGAAAGAGGAATTTGAAACCTATGCAGATGCCCTTTGGTGGGGCCTGGTAAGTCACCGCCTTCAAGACAACCCCCAATGCCAGTACACATACATCCGTGTGTGTGTGTGTGTGTGTGTGTGTAGGGATTGACTGGTAGGGACAGAGAGATAGAAAATGGGACTGTAGCATGCTCAATCAGCAGTTGCCCTCTGTGGTCACAGGTGAGAGCAGGGTCTCTTCCATTTTTGATTGTGCCCGTTGGAAACCCCCATAGCACCTTAGAATGGGTTTCTACAAAGTATAGCACATCAGGGCTCAGAAAAGTATACCAGATTTGCTCAGGGATTGAACCTCATTAGTCCAAAGGCTATTATCATAAACAGGCCATGCAGGTGCAAATGGACATTGTCACAGACAGACTTAAGTGCTACAGATTTTTACACACAGCTGGAATGCCATTCCCCCAGGAACATGATACATGTGTCCAGGTAAAACTGGCATTTGTTGCTGGGTTAGCATAAACTTTAAGCTCTTGATACTTACCAATATATTTTAATATTGAAACAAATTAAAATAAATCCCTTTTCAGAATTGTAAAAATAAAAACGGGCAAACAAAAGCATGAAGAGATTCATTGAGGAAGAACAGTTAACAAGTTTGTGGTAGCATGGAAATTGAATTTGGATAAGTGGGTACTGGAGGCCACACTTGTAGCTATCCTTATAGCTTATTATCTGTGCTCATATATATATGCATGTATCTCTTCTGTGTTTACTAATATACAATATATATGAACACACATGCATATTCAAAACACACTAGAGCAGAAATATGTAATAAAAATAAATATGCACGAATACACATAAATATATCCACAAGCACACATATACTCAGAAATGTGGCCATACATAAAATCACAAATGTACATACATGTGGCACATGAGTGTGTGTTCATACACATATTTATTATACATACACATAATTAATTATTGAAATGTTTGTTGACTGATATCTACAGGAAGGAAACCTTTAAAACTCAGGTGTGGGATCATAACCCCCATGTAAGTGACTTGGATATTTGGTACCTTTTTTCTAATGGAAATATTATTCTAAATGGGACCAAAATCCAAGTCAGTATAAAGGCTTAGAGTTGAAGCTCAGTTAATACATCACTGCATATCTGCGTAGATGTGACATGTATGCCCAAAAAACCCTTTTTCTCTTCAGATCACATTGGCCACCATTGGCTATGGAGACAAGACCCCTAAAACGTGGGAAGGTCGTTTGATTGCTGCCACATTTTCCTTAATTGGCGTCTCTTTTTTTGCCCTTCCAGCAGTAAGTACTTTCAGTGTTCCCCTCATGTGCCCTTACAACCTCAAGTAGTCAACAGGGCTCCTCAATTTTCAACCTAATCTTCTTTCGTTCTTTCATTCTGAATTCCAGTTCTGCCAACTCCAGGATAGACCCCTTGAGCATATTTTTTTTGTTTTCCTTAAATCACATTTTTCCCAATGTCTAGAATGATCTTTCCAAATATCTGCGCAATTCTCTATGAATTACTTTCAGTGCTAACTTCTTCAGTCTGTGTGGGGACCACTCTTCTGGACCTAACTCTCTAATGGCATTTTGACCCCATATGGGATTTCATATTTTAGTGTCTGTTTCCCTCAGACTGTGGCTTATTAAGAACTGGGCTTATGCCTTTCCCCTATGGAGTCCCGGCATCTTACACAGAGCACATTCTTCAGATAGATGAGTGCCTTTATTTTTATTCTACCATAATGTAAGAAGGTATAGCTTACATAAGGTATATGTAAGCAAAAGTTGACCATTAATAAATAAGTTCCCTTGTGTATCATGCTCATAAGTTCTCCTGATACATAATAAACTTCCCCCAAATGTATGCATTTATAAGTATACTAATAATTAATCATACATAGCACTTCAAGAATTTATTTGAGCTGAAATGATAGTAAAAGCTTTCTATTTTCTATATCACTTAATCTTTGTGACAGTATTTGGGATCTGGAGGCCAGCCCCCAAATAAAAAAAAATAAGTTTGAAAAAGTAGATATTTGGAGTTTGGTACTGGATCAAAAACTAAGACTTAATTAGGGTAATATGTTTTCCATAAGTTACAAGACTACTGAAGATAGAACCAGGGGACACAGGCTTGCTGGTTCTATGTACTGTTCATTCATAAAACTTAAAAGAAGTTCTTACAAAGCAATCCAACCTTCTTCATCTCCTATACTTAGGTTGATGATGTTCTTTTCCTTGTAACACTTCCAAGTTAGTTTTTCTTTTTGAGGGGTGGAGAGCACATACAGTGTTACTCGGGGAAGGTAACCGCAGCATGAGAAGAGATTTATCCAGCCTCTTTTTTTTGTTTGTTTTGTTTTTTGTTTTTTGGGGCCACACCTGTTTGATGCTCAGGGGTTACTCCTGGCTAAGCGCTCAGAAATTGCCCCTGGCTTGGAGGGACCATATGGGATGCTGGGGGATAGAACTGCGGTCCTTCCTTGGCTAGCGCTTGCAAGGCAGACACCTTACCTCTAGCGCCACCTCACCGGCCCCTTATCCAGCCTCTTAATGCTGCAAACTGGCCCTCCTGACTTCAAGTCTCTATTTAACCCAGCTCCCAACTCCCGCAAAGAGAAGGAAGTCATCTTTCCTACTTCTTCCTTGGGTCAGAGTTGGTCACTGTGTGCCCTAGCAGCAGGAGAGTATGAAGCAGTAGAGTTGGAGCTTACCTCACCTAATTCCTCCCTCCAGGGAATCCTGGGGTCAGGGCTGGCTCTGAAGGTCCAAGAACAACACCGTCAGAAGCACTTTGAGAAAAGGAGGAAGCCAGCTGCTGAGCTCATTCAGGTATGTTTCCCTGAGAGCAGCATTCAGCTTGTTGAGTGATGTGTCTGTGTCCAGGACAACAGGACTCTGTTTTCTTTTGGATATCCATGGGTATTTTTGTGGTTATGTATATAGCACAGCTTGCACTGTTCTATCCAGTATTTAAGAGAAAGAAAAAATTGACACAGAACTCAGAGAAGAATCAAACCATCAGCTATTGTTCAAATACTGTTGAGGTGGACGACCCGGGTTCAGATCCATCTTCTTTGCCTACTTTCCACTGCATTAGTTTACCTAGGCATCAAGGGAGAGTCCAGATGCTTCATCATTTATCTACCAGATGATGTGACCCCTCATATATATTAAGGATAGGGAGCCATAATCAAAGACAGAAGAAATGTCTTACATGAGCAAAATATTGAACTAAGTCACCGATTGTCTGCCCTATAGAAAACTATGCACCAGTGAACTTTGGATACCTGCCAGTATCCATCACTCTGTCTCTATCATGAAGGGATGGGGGTTTAGGACAAGAGTGAGAAAAAAACAGAAATGTCCCTTTTTCTACTCAGAGGGACTTTCTGCTTCATAGCTTAATATGTTGATGAAAGCACAAAGTATATTAGCCATAATTAACTGAATTCAATGTCTGCCTGACCAGGACCTGCATATAGTGATAGCAAGTGAGTCTGGGGCCTATAAGTCTGACACATGACAGCACATTATTTTTTATTGTATATTGCCATGTTTGGTCATTTCTCATATTGTAGATTCTGCCTCATTATTATCCAAGACCTTAACTTTTTCTCAAAATAGTTTGTTCATGGGGTAATAATTTTTCCCATGGGTTCTAGTATATTAATTGCAAAGCTTTATCTATTAAGTTGTTTTGCATGCAAAATGACCAAAAAACAATGTGTTTGTCTTCCCGCCTATTTGGCACATTTCAGGAATACATGACAAGTGTTGTCCTTGCTCCTTTCAAAGCTTTTATACCCAGCAATTCTCTCTCACTTACACTGCTTACCTTCCCATGCCTGCTACTCCCAATGGAATCAAGAAAGGAACTTGAAAAAAACTAAGAATCCTTAGCTTTCCTGGATAGGGACTCAAATGCACGTTTGAACTCAAGACTTGAAGGGCATAAATTTTGTCCAATTGGCAGTTTCCATGTGGAAGTTTGGAGCTTACTAGTCAATCCCACCTCTCTCTTTTTTTTCTTTTTTAGGCTGCCTGGAGGTATTATGCTACCAACCCCAACAGGATGGATCTTGTGGCGACATGGAGGTTCTATGAATCGGTTGTCTCTTTTCCATTTTTTAGGCAAGTGATTGCCCATCTAAATGATCAGAGTATGACTAACAACCCCTCCCATCTAGGTTCTGTAGTGTGCCTATGACCTTCACTGTTTCCTACAGGATATCCTATAGGGCAATGGTTCCCAGTCGATATTGCATAGTAAAATCAACTGGTGTTTCCAAAATACTGCAGTGTCCGGGCTGATTAAATGATGCCTCAGACTTATTAAATCAGGATATTCATTGGGAAACACAAGTACAAGCTTTATTGATAGCTTTAGGATGTTGCCAATTGTTTTCAGTTAGATTTTGTGGAAAGGTTAATGGAAAATGTCTGAGCAGGATCAGTGACTAAAGAAGAAGAGAGTCAGGGCAAGTGGCTACTTGGAAATCTGGATGTTTTCACTTGACCATGATCTTATCTCCACAGACTGCACTGGCTATTAGGAATGTGCAGCTTGAAAACTTATCAGAGGTTCTCTGGTGACTTAGAGATATTATTTTATTTTCTCAGAGAGGCAATTACATCTCACAATTTTACAATGCTTAATCAGAATAGACCCTGAAAACTCTGTCTATAGAAATAAATTAGCTTAGTGGGTTCTGGGGTGACTGGAACCCTAGAATCAGTAGTAGAAAGATGCTGATACTGTGGTGTAAGATGTGTTATAGCAACTTGGTCTTCTTGAATCTGTGTTATAAATTACAGTGCCATGATTTAAAAATGATAACATTGAATGATTATTTTTAAGTTTTTTAATTTAGTTTGGGGGGAAAGGGCAGGAGCCAAACTCAGTGATGTTTAGGGCTTACTCTGAAATTACTGTCAGGAATCACATCTGTAATTTAGCTCTGCCAGAGAGCAAACCTTGGCTGGCTGTCCCTTTCCATATTTTAGATTCTAATCACAGAGTTTAGATTTTGAGTTTGTAGATAGGAAGAAGAATTCATAGAGCTCTTGAGTTGAAAGACAAAGTGAGGGACATATCATCTGACACCAGGAGCCCTGGTGTCTTTGGTGTCAAGAGACTATAGTGTCACTCATGCAGGGCAGGTGGCTTCCTTCATCCTCTCACACATTCATTCTGAGGACTGCAACAAAGCTCTGGATTCTGCTTCAGTTATTCCTTATCCCATCACAAGAGCAGTAACAATTTTAGGAAATCCAAGAGATCCTGTTCTACTGACACTTTCTCTTTCTAAAACCTTTCTTCCACCTAGTGACCGTAACAGAACTAATAAACCCCAAACCTGATCATGACCTTTAGAATTGTGAGGAATTGTGGTAATCCTTGCGTATCAATTCCACTCCTTCTTCCATCAATTTGTGTTCAACAGGTACAAATGGTAGATGCCATTTACTATGTAAACTATTTCTTGAATCAATATTTATAACTCTCTTGGGTATGCTAAATTCAGGGGAGACCATAGGTAATTTATGAAAGGGTCTAATCCCAATTTTTATGGCTATTAAGAAATACTCTGACATAAAAGAGAAGGTGTGGACAAGAAAGAAGATGACATGTTCCAGGGGCAGGCTCACAATTCTAGACAATGAGAATAGATAGTAAATGATATCAGGGATTTGGGGCAAAAGGAAATTAAAGTAGATCAATAAAGCAGCAAGAAATCAGTAGGAAGAATCTGAAAGAAATTAAGAAATAAATAAAAGATGGGGCCAGAGTGGTAGGATGTTTGCCTTGCACATTGCTGACCAGAACAGACCCAGTTCAATCTCCCGTATCCCATATAGTCACCCCCCCCCCCAGCCAGGAGTGATTTCTGAGTTCAGATCCAGGAGTAATACCTGAACACTACTGGTTGTGGCCCCAAAACAAAAACAAACAAAGGAAAAGAAACTAAAAGTCAAGAGGAGTGATGAGTTAAAAAAAAATTAAGGATGGAGGAGAAAACAAGCTGTGATAAATGAATGATAAAGCTATATCTACATACTTAAAATTAACCAACTTGTTCAGATGACTTATGTGGGTGGGTCCTTTTGATTCCAAAATTCTACTTTTGCTTGCATGGGTGTGGATTTCAATTCAATTCTTCTTCTTTCAGATAGTAAGCATTTTTTTTTTTGATACCAGCAGGTGGTTTTTCCTGAAGAAAATTGAGTGACCTTGAACTCAAAAGCAAAGACTTTTCCAATGTAAAATGGGACAGTTTGTCTTTGCTCTGCATCCCAAGGTCTTGGCTATAAGCCCATTCTTTTGGGTTGATTTGTTTTAAATAAGGCATTGTCCTAGCTGTCAGAGACTTGGAAGAATACTTTGTGCTGTAGACAGCTGCTGTGATATGGAAATGGATTTTAAACTAAGGAGAGAACATTTTTTTTTGTTTTCTTTTTTCAAGGACAAAAAAGTATAGTCACTAGAGAAATTCACTTAGCAACCACTTTGAAACAAGGCAATCCCTTGAGAAAGAATGTCCCTGGATTCCAACCTACACCATAGTTGTTAATACCCTACAGTGTTGACCTACATATCCTATAGAATTTTTGTCTTTTGTTTGTTATTAAAAAAAATGAAGCTTGAAAAATAATGGCTATTGAGAGATATTGGGGCTAAGGGCCATACAGTCAAGATAATTTGTGTATAAATTTCAAACCCCCCACACACAAATATTCTAGTCAGCACATGATTTATATTTTATGTTATTGTATCTACCTATCTTATGATGAAGTAAACTAGAAAAAAAACTGTTAGTATTACAAAAAGATAATACATTTATTGATACCACAAGTTTGTACCATCTGTTTATAAGAAAATCCTTTTAAGTAAAATCTTGCATTTTAGAAGGGTATGTGAAATCAGTATGTGAAGTTTTGGTGTTGTAGATCTCAGAACATCAAAGGCTTAAACTACCATATTTTCCGGCATATACGACGACTGGGTGTATAAGACGACCCCCTAATTTTGCAGTTAAAACATAGGATTAGGCCTCTATTCGCTGTATCAGACAGAACGTTCCTGTGCTACAACTGTATGTACCACAGTGAGCCAATCACAGCAAGCAAAGGTTCAGAGGGTCTACTGTCATAGACTTTCTCTCTGACTCTGGCCATTCTGAGCAGGCTTTTGACAGTGTAGATTCGGGTCCAGAACATCGTCTAATTTGCATGCATAAAGAGCCTACTTGGATGGGCTGAGTCAGAGAGGCGGTCCGAGCAGCCTGGCAGTGATTGGTGCAGAACATTGTCTCATTTGCATGCATGAAAAGCCTGCTTGGATGGGCTGAGTCAGAGAGGCGGTCTGAGCAGCCTGGCAGTGACTGGTGCAGGATCAAGTTGAAAAATTCGTTTTGTGGCAATATTCAGACAATTTTCGTTTAGTGGCATATTGAAACATTTTTCGGGATATATTCGGTGTATAAGACGACCCCCAATTTTCGATTGACTTTTTTTTGTTTCAAAAGTCATCTTATACGCCAGAAAATACGGTACATGTTTCCACTTCTAAGTGTATTTATTATAGACACAAAATTGGACATTAGTTACCACTATCTAGTTCACCATTCTGTTACATGAAAAAAAAATTGCCATTTGCAATTACTCCTGTCTCCCTCTTTCTCCTAGTCCCTGCAATCACTTTATGTTTTCTGCCTGAGCTCTGTCTCATTTGAAAATTTCACATAAAAAAAGAAATTTGACAGTGTGTGATTTTGGTATGATTTATCGTCTGAATGTTTTCAAATTTCATTCAATGATTGAAATGTGTTTGTTTTTTTTTTTAAATTCTATCTAACTTTTTATAAGAAGTCTTTCTTTTTCTCTTGCCTTCTTCTTGGTTAATAGTAATCACGTGCAATGAAAATGGGCTCTTGACTTCGTTTCCTAACCACATTCTATTAATATATGTATTTTATGCATGCATTATTATTTTCTATCATCAGAATAGTCATACTAATATTATTATAAATAGCATCCACTGACACAGTCATCATCTTCATCATCATCTTCATCATCATTTTTATCATTTTAGTAAATTCTTGATTGCTCAATGAGTGAAATATTTTCAAATTGTAAACATGTATCAAATTTGTTTAGTTTCTTTTGTTTTTGTTTTGGGGCCACACTCAAAGAAGCTCAGGGGTCACTTCTAGCTCTACACTCAGGAATCGCTCCTAACAGGCTCATATAGATGAGATGTTGGGGATAGAACCTAGGTCAGCCACATGCAAGGCAAGCACCCTACCCACTATGCTATTGAACTTGCCTCCACGTACCAAGTTTTTAAGTTGACAATGTTTTCAAGTTGTCACGTGTATCAGCACCTCATTCCTTTTTATGGCTGAAATATTTTATTATATATATATATCCTATTTTTATTTATCAGTGGATGGGAACTTGAATTATTTCCACTTATTTACTACTAGGCTGATACGGACCTTTGTGTGAGCATGTTTTTGATTCTTTTGGGTATATCTAGCAGTGGAATTGGTACATTTTTATTTGACTTGAGCAACTTCCATGTTAGCTGTACCATTTTGCATTTCTCTCAAATAATAGTTTGGAGAATAAAGTTATAATGACCGTCCATGGGAATGCTTCCTTCTAAGTGTCCTGCTCAGTTTAGTCCTTTGTTAATTTACAACTGTATATGTGTTTTGATGGTGGTGTCCCCTTTGTGTGTTTTTTTTTTTGACTACTTAAAATGATAAACAACCAATTTTGGGTGAGGGGATTGCAAAAGTCCTTAGAGAGTTTTATTCCAATTTCAATTTTATCTCAGAAGAAACTGAGGCCCTAGTAGGTTGGGAACTTGGAGCCACACATCATGTTGGAGACCAAAACAAGATTTTTGACATACTATATAGTGACATACTATGTAGACTTAGTACAAATAGGATTTATAACTTAGAAGAGGTATAGAAAGTTGCACAGTAGATGATAAATTAGTTTGAGATGAAGTCAGATATTGCTTTGCATCAAAAGAAGAATGTGTATTATTAGATTTTGTTTATAGCTATCCACACAAGTACAGGAATAAGTCAACACATTAATTATAGAATTTGACCTTTAATTGCGCCTATAAAGAGCTAAACTTTTATTTCAACTTAGATATATGACTACTGGCTACATATTACCAGTGCAGAATCAAATATCAAAACTATGATGAATCTTAGGTTCAAATTGTAACATGTATATGTCTAACATGAGGCAATTAATTCTATTTTTTACATGGCCTTGTTCTTTGATGGCCAAATAAAGATTACTGAAATATTTAGAAGGGGAGAACTCTGATTATATATATGTATATATATATATATATATATATTTATATTTATATTAACTCTTCCCTATGCTAAGTAACTTTTACTCAATGCCATGGACCTCTTTTAATTCTGAATTTACTGGAAAGTAAATATAGTGAGTCACTATTTTAATAGTCCCACTTTTCTAGCTAAAGAATCAGTCTTGTGAGATTAAGTAATTAAATAAACAATTATCTCTCAAATTCTCAGTGATAGAAAAAGCAGATTGGAACCAAGTTTTGGCAAATCTCATTTATCCAAAAAAGGGAAGAAAATTGTGTAAATTAATGTCAAAGATTATTAGGATGTAATACCCATTTTTGAAAATTGTTGCTATTAGCATTAATACAAGTAAAGTGTGTAAAAATACTATCACAGTATCTGGTCCATAGGAGGTGTTTAAGTGTCTTGTAGTTGAATCTGCTCTGGGAAGAAGTTTTGAAGGACTAATGGCAGTTCTGGGAAACAACTTTTAGTAACATCACGATTATAATACCAGGGCCAGAGAGATAGCATGGAGGTAAGGCATTTGTCTTGCATGCAGAAGGATAGTGATTCGAATCCCAGCATCCCATATGGTCCCCCCAAGCCTGCCGGGAGCGATTTCTCAGCCTAGGACCAGGAGTAACCCTTGAGAGCTGCCGGGTGTAACCCCCCCCAAAAAAAAAGATTAGACTACCTTGCTTACCTGTAACATTATTTCAAAAACCTATTATTAATTGATTTGCTTAATTTATCATATAATTACTGAGCATTTCTTATGTGCAAATCCTTATCTGGCCATAGAAGCATGCTGCTAAACAAGAATGAGTTAATTGCCTGATGATTGATTAAAATAAAACAGAGAATGAATATTTTGCTTAAGTTTTGGGAGCTGAGTCTAGGGAAAACTCTATGGAGCTATGGGCAAGTAGGGAAGTCAGATTTTTTTAGACAGAAGAGTGACATAGAAATCAGCACGTGGAGACATTAAGTATAGTCATTGCAGCTAAGCTGAGGCTGACTGTGGAAGCAGGGATTTCCTTGATGGAAAGAGTCGAGTAGAAAGTGATGAAATGTGGGGCCGGGCGGTGGTGCTGAAGGTAAGGTGCCTGCCTTGCCTGCGCTAGCCTTGGACGGACCGTGGTTCGATCCCCCGGTGTCCCATATGGTCCCCCAAGCCAGGAGCAACTTCTAAGCACATAGCCAGGAGTAACCCCTGAGCATTACCGGGTGTGACCCAAAAACCCAAAAAAAAAAAAAAAAAAGAAAGTGATGAAATGTGGATAGAGCAGAGAAGGGAGGGACTAGAGGAGATAACAGGACAGAAGAGATGACTTCTGATTTAGTGATTGTCCCCTGGATGGTGGGTCACTGAAGTAGAATTCCATGAAAGATGGTTAGATAAGTGAGAATGCTTGACGTTTGAATATAGAAGGAACAAAACCTTGTCTTGGAGACAGAAAAGAGTGGAAGGTGGTGCGTCTAATTTTCACCACTGCCCTCCACAATGTCTTCTGCTCCAATTCTAACCATTGGGAATACTCATCCTTTCCTTCTCTCCTCCTTCCTTCTTTTCTTTCTTCTTCTTCTTCTTCTTTTTTTTTTTTT
The DNA here is from genome assembly GCF_024139225.1 of Suncus etruscus. Taxonomy (NCBI): domain Eukaryota; kingdom Metazoa; phylum Chordata; class Mammalia; order Eulipotyphla; family Soricidae; genus Suncus; species Suncus etruscus. The sequence goes on along the minus strand of NC_064866.1, from coordinate 40,709,891 downwards.
TAGTGGCTTTTGGGTCACACCCAGCAGCGCTCAGGGGTTACTCCTGGCTCTATGCTCAAAAATTGCTCCTGGCTAGAGGGGCCACATGGGATGCTGGAATTCAAACCACCGTCCTTCTGCAAGCAAAGCAAACACAATACCTTCATGCTATCTCTCCGGTCCCTTATTTTCTTAATTGAGTCAGAGCTAGATTTTTAGAAAGTCGGAGTTTTCTCTTACCATATGCTTTAGAAAGGAAATGAACCAAAATAATGTGTTTACCTTAACATCGCACAAAATGAAAGGTTGAAACGATCATGACCTAGGTATTCTTCCAACCTTAGACTTTGAATCTATGTTTGTTCTCACTATTAACAAGTATTTCTTGCTGGCAGCAGAAAGTAGGGCTCAATTTTTGTCTGTCTACCACCTGTGTCTCTCAATTGGTGCATTTAGCCCACTGACATTGAGAGATTATTGTCATGGAGTTTTGTGTCATATTTCTGCAGGTGTTTGGCATGTCTATTAATTCTCCTTTTCTTAAATTAATCCCTTTAGTCCTTCTTGTAAAAATGATTTTAAATCTATGGAGTTCCTGAGTTGTTTGTTGTTTATCTGTGAAGTTTTATATCATTCCATAAAATATGAATGTGAGTCTAGCTGGGTAAACTATTATTGGTGAGGTGTTCATTTGTTTGTTTGGTTTTTGTTCACTTGTTTGTACATTGGTTTATTTTTTTATTATGCTTTTTGGCCCAGAAGGTGTCCTTTAGTAAATGTGCTGTAAATCTCAAAGATGCTCCTTTGCATATGATTTCCTTATTTGATCTTACTTTTAACTCTATTTATGGCTTTCACCATTCTGATTAGAATATGTCTTGGAGTCTTTTTATTTAGATATCTTTTAGCTGATACCCTTCAGGCCCCCTAGATGTGGTTAAATGTACTTTTTAGTTCTAAAAATGTCTCAGCATTGTATTTGAGTGCTTTTGCATTATTGGTGTTGCCTTTCTGGCACTCTTGGACCTTGATGGTTCTTTTTGGGTTTTTTGTTTGTTTATTTGTATTGGGGCCACATCTGGTGATGCTCAAGGGTTACCCCTGGCTACATGCTCAGAAATTGCTCCTGGCTTGGGAGACCATATGAGATTCTGCCGGAGATCAAACCCAGGTCCGTTGTGGCTCAGCCAGTTTATTCTTACGTGTTCCTCTTGAATTCATCTCAAAATTTTCTTGTTATCTTTTGATTTTGAAGTTTTCTTTTTTCCACTCACCTATTGTCTGAACTTTTTCTGCACCTCAGAGTGGAGTTCACTGATTCTGTTGTTACTCTGCTAGTGAGAATTTCCAGTGAGTTTTTGATTTAGCCTACCATGTTTTAAGGTCTGTCATTTTTATTTGTAGTTATCTCATTTCTGCTCTTATTTCCTTTTGTGCTTTATTGCCAGTCTCTCCCATTGTTTCTTTGTGCTCATTTAAACATGCTCAATATTTTCTCTCTATATCTTTCTTAGAGAGGTTATATAGCTGGTTCTGATTAAGTTATTAAGGATACCATTTTTGCTTACTAAGCATGCTGGAATTATTTGTTGCTTTTCCATTGTGATTTTTGGAGTTTGGATGTATTTCTTGTGTGTTGTGTTCGTAGGTGAATACCTACTGTATGTTCACAGTGAGATATAAAGAAGTGAAGTAACATGCAGCCACTTGCAGCTGCACACGTAATGGGAAGTTCTGACTTATGGGATAAAATGACAATCCTAAGGCACCAATTATAGGTCAGTTATTTGTTCCATGCTCATTTTTCACATGCCAGGCTTTAGGGTGTTTATGCTTTAGACCTGAGATAAACATGCCAAACCCCAAGCAGTTCAAAAACCAGCATGTGTATAATTCTAAATCAATGCTATTTGAGAATAAGGCCATATGTGAAGAGATTAGCACAATCTTGACTATGGGACATTGGATGAAAAACCCCATCTAGCTTGAGTTCAAAGGGTAAGACTGTATCAGGCAGAGAAAAGAAGGCCATTCCAATGGAGTCTGAGGGAAGGCTCACAACTATGTGAATGTTTATACAGATGCAGTTTACTATTTAGAAGTGTGGGCTCCAGTATTAGATCATTTGCTTGAATTTAAGTCTTGACTTGGCTACTTTCCAACTGTGAAATGTGAGAAGTTCTCATGCTTATCTGGGCCTCAGTTTCCGTAACAGAAAAATGAGAATGCTAATACCACTTACCTCATTGGTTTATTATGAGGATTAAAGTTATCAATCTGTAAAGACACTTAAAATAGAATCTGCCTCGTAGTTACTTCTCAAGAAATGTTAGTATTGATGTTGTTGACCATGATGATAATGTATTCATAAAGGGACAGAGTATATGGCTGCTATGTCAGGAAAATCCTTGTTTCCTCTTTTGGTTTTGTTTGTTTGTTTGGTTTTTGGGTCACACCCGGTAGCGCTCAAAGGTTATTCTTGACTCTGCACTCAAAAATCACTCCTGGCAGGCTAAGGGAACCATATGAGCTGCTGGGAATTGAACCGGGGTCCATCCTCTGTTGGTCACGTGCAAGGCAAACATACTACCGCTGTGCTATCACTCTGGCTCCTGGTTTTCTAGTTTAGTTTGTGTCATTGTAAGGCTAGGACAAGGCCTCAAACAAAGTGGGTGCTCAACAAAAATTTTCTAGATGAATAAATGAATGCAGGCTAAGAAGCACCTTGGTTGCCAAAAAGTAAACCTTAGCAATAAGGGCTTGGGTTCTTTCTAGAACACGCAACTCATTTATTGGTTTTCCAGTGGCCTTTTTGCCTCACAACTCCACTGTGCTCTTTTGTCTCCTTCGGGCAAAGCTTTAGGTAAATTTGGGGGACAGGGGAACTTTGATATGTAAATTTAAATTAATTAATTTTCTTCCTGTCCCTCATCTCATTATAGGAAAGACCAATTGGAGACAGCAGCCAGGTACGTAACGTCTCTGATTATAAATGCTTTTCTCCCTACCACTGTGGCATTCCCAAGGGTTCATTCAGCTTTGCATGGTGAAGGACCCCTGGCAGCTCTTGAAGCAAAAGAAAGAATTTAAGGACTCATTAGTACATAGATTCCTCTTCTTTTTACATGTTAATTTATGCAAGAATTCCTTTGTAACAGTTATGGCAGAACACAATCCACTCCCCCTTTAGCAAAACAGTGGGCCAGGAGTTCTGCATATATTACCCACATTGGTCCTCACAACTACAGTATAAGATAGGCCCCATCTATCCTTATTTGAGAATTGAAGAGGTTGGATCTCAGAGCTCCACAGGGCTTCAGTGACTGGAAAGCCTAACCTTCAAACTCAGATTCTGACTCTTGATGCCATGTTATTTCTCATGATCTATTGTTTATTCATTGCTTGGCTCACAGTGTTTGGGTTTTGGAGCTATCAATAGGTATAGTTCTGCCTACCTCTTAGATGGCCTCTGTGATAGAGACTATTTTTTTTTATAATTTTTATTGAGACCAATGTAAATTAAAAGTCTTTCACAGTTGTATTTAAAATACACAGCGACAGTAAATTAGGGCCATTCCCACCAGCAGTGTTAACCTTCCTCTGCTATGCAGTTCCCAGCATGCATCTCATACTCTTAGACCCCTGGACTGCTAGTCTAACAGCTCCCTTTTGTGTATAGCTTATTGTAGTTGGAGTCTCTTGATTCTATTGGTGTTCCCTTTGGTTTGGGTAATTAGGTCAGGTCATTTTTTATTTCCACTTAATGCTCTCGAGACTGCTTCCTTCTGGGTCCCATCCACTTTTTTTTTCTCAATATGTAGGAAAACATAGAAAATTCATGTTCTAAAGTTTTGTTACCAAAAAAAAAAAAAAAAAAAAAAAAGATGGCCTTAGTCCTTGTCTAGAAGCTATGAATAGAAATAAAATTAAAAGAAGAAAAAAAGAGAAAAAAAAATGGGCTGGTATGGCAAGGGTTGTTTGTTTTGTTTTGTTTTGTTTTGCATAGGCACCATAAATACCTGGGAAATTAGAAAGAATTTGGCTTAAGAGATACAGGGTGTCTCTACCCTTGAAGCTTACTATCATGAGACCTACTACAGGCTCTGGATATGTTAGTTGTCAAACCCCAGGGTCTTTCTTTATAGTGCCAGGAAATGTTCTGCTTTGTCTCGGTTGTCAAAGTCAGTCCTCTATAATTAGAGATCTTGGTTTTTGCACAGATCCTAGGATGAAGCCTAGAGTAGTCTTTCTTTATGGCTCCGGGAAAAGATCTGCTCAGTGGCGGTTGTTGTAGTCAGTCTTCTGTAATTAGTGATCTTGGTTTTTGCACAGATCCTAGAATGGAGAGATTTCTGATTTTATCGCATGGTTAAGTGATGAGGTGAAATAAGGCAACCTGCCCTTAGATCAAGTTGTTACTATTTCTTAGTGATCAGAATGTTTTACGAAGCTACCCTGGTGCAAGGTAGGGCCTCCCACATGGGGGGCGGGGGGTTGAGTCCTGGTGCTGGTACAGGGAACTGTGACTGTTCTAAGGTTGGGATCCGGGGTTCAGGGTTAGGTGGTCAATGTCCGATCACATGAGATCTAAATCGAGCTCTTTAACAAATGTTCAGGGTGGAAGGTGCCCCTGTAATATAAAATGTATGGATTCTTATCCCTGTCAGATAATAAATTAATTCTATACATGAAATTTACCCATTTTAGTGTGCCTATGTGTACAGGAATGATATCATATTATATTATTGGTGCATTTGGGGGTAAAAATGACCAACTATACAATCTCTGTGCCCTGATTTTGACCCGACCTCTTATCCCAAGCAAGACTTTTCTACTAGAATTTCTTACTAAGCAGAACCAAAACAAGCCAAGAAAAAAAAGGGGGGGGTTGGGATTGGAGGAGGCTATCTCTACATATGGAAATAAAACACATCAAGAGTTATAACTACTAAGGAAATAAACATACAAAGAAAATATAGAGATCTCCATTAAGTCTTTTGAGATAGACTGAGGGGGCGGGGAATAAAATCCAGGACACATTTCGTACCGCACCACGGTCTTGTGGAGTCTGAGAAATGGTTTGCAGCAGTAAGGGATCAGAAAGTGTCCTCAAGCTGAGAATCCCTCTGGAGCTGACTTCTGTAGCAACAGTCCACATTTTGGGGAGGTGAAAGAAAAAGGGCCACATAGGTTGAGTCACCAGGAGGGTTTGCTGCAGCTTCTTGCTGAGGTGAGAGATGGGGGTCTGAGAGGGTGCCTTTTCGATTTAGGAGCCAGGTGATAGCTTACTGGGGGCAGGAGGGTGGTCTTGGTTCCTGAGGGTAAAGAGGGTTAAATAGAGAGAGAAAACAAATCAGGATTTAGAGAGTGAGAATAGAAGGAGTTTTGAACCGAGGGAGGAACTGGGGGGGGGGGGGAGGAATAATATATAACAGAGGCTCTAAACAGGGACATGGATAATTTACAATTCAGATTAGCCAAACATAGAAGACATACATACATATGCATACATACACCTTTACACCCACATATAGACACACATTAGGGCTCTATTTATAGGTTGTAGTTGGACGCCTTATGGGATGGGTCAGAGCGCTAAAAAATTAATTAATTAATTAAAATAATAACTAAAAATAAAAATGAATGGAGGCCAGCATATTGGAGGGGAAAGGTTTTCCAATTTCTAGGCACTTTATCAATGGTGGGCTTAAACTTCGCTAAATGAAGTTGTGTGCATGGAACATTTTAGCATAAACATAATTTTACATAAAGAGTAATCTGGTAGTGAGCACTATAAGAGGAATCTACCCTATGTAATATCATCTACCATGTCTTGTGCATCAAGGTTCCTTTCCTGAAAGGAAACTGACAGCGTGGACATTATGATAGTAATGTAGCTTAATTAAAAAATAAGAAAAAAGGGGGAAAAAAGACAATAATAATTTTCAAAAACATACTCAGTGTGCAGGGCCTGTAACAAAGTCTGCGGTGTGCAGTCTCCTATTTCAGTGGTCTCTATGGACATAAGCATTAGATCATAGTAGCAGATGTAATCAAAAGAAATGGATAAATTGGAGTATTTTGTCAAGATATTGTCATAATGAGCACTGTATTTGGAGTGTAATATGATAGAACACTGAGTTGTGAAATTAGGTGTTTAATCTATATCTCCAAGAACTTCTGTGGATAAAGAAGTTGAAGAGTTCTTTTATACATAATAAAATTGAGGCACTAAAACATACTGATAGTGAGCACTGCAGTGTGAGTCTCTGGCTTCCAATCATATTCTGCACCTGTTTCTGTGGCTAAAAACATTAGAACATTATTATAGGCCTTTGTTGTGGGAGGTTGATTGGGCACCTTTTCAATCTAAACAGCTATTTCTATTGTTGCAGGCTTCTTTGTAATATAAAAGAGTCAAGGCTTTATGTTTCTCCTCTTCCATTGAATTTTTTTCCCCTTCTTCTTGCTATACCCTGGCACCTATGGTGTTCAGAGTATCTACTGTTTAGACCATTATATTTCTTAGTGGAGTTATTCTAAATACCACATATAAGTGATACCATTCTGTATTTATCCTTCTTCTGGCTTACTTCATTTAACATAATATTTTCTAGTTTCATTCATGTTGCTGCAAATTGCATGATTGTATCATTTCTTACTGCTATGTAGAATTACATTGCATATATGTGCCACATTTTCATGATCCACTCATCAGTTGTTGGACATCTAGGTTGATTCCAAGTCTTATTTATTGTACCGAGTGCTGCATAAATAGTGGTGTTCATACATACTTTTGGGTGAATGTCTTTCTATCCTGAGGATAGATACCTAAGAGAGGGATTTCTAGATCATATGGCAGCCCAATTTTAAGTTACTGAGAACCCACCATACTGTTTTCCATAGGTGTTGGACCAGGCAGCATTCCCACGAGCAGAGAGTGGATGAGAGTTCCTTTCTTACCACATCATGCCAACAACGATTGATCCCATTATTTTTATATGTGCCATCATCACTGGTGTAAGATGGTACCTCATTGTCTTGATTTGGATTTCCCTAATGATAAGTGATGGTGAACTGTTAATAGAAACTAGGGCTCCAAAACAAGTATCTGGTGAGATGCAGGTCTAGAAGCAATCGTTGCTTCCACACAGTGAAGAACTTCAAGGGCAGGTTCAGGAAATCCAGAACTCCAGCAAGGAATTCAACCACCCAAGCTTTCTGCTCCTAAGCAGGAACACAGCTCAGTGGAAGAAAACCAAAAAATGAGCCTCTGCTGTCTTCAGACCCCTGTTTTTATTGACAAGAACCAGGCCACAGCCTATGTTGGGAGAGGAATACCAAGTAGGTAATAATCCAATATCCCATCAACAGATCACACCCTAGCATGGAGTACAAAAATTGATTAGGTTAGGACCAGTAAACCAACATCTCTCCCTAATTAATTTTATAGAAAAACAAAATAATTCCCATCTCATGATTCTAATATTATGGCATATGCCTCTAAAGATAAAGGTTGGCAATATTTTGCATAGGCACAACAAACGTTGGGCAAACGTAAAAAAAAAAAAAAACTTTTTGGCCTAAAAACAGGATATCCCTACACACAAAGCATCCCGCCTTAGTGCCATCTTCAGGCTCCAGGCACATTAATTTGTCTAATCCCATACTCTTTCTTCTAATTCCAGGAACGTTTCCCCTCAAACACAGTTTGAGCTGTAAGGTTGCATTGAGCCTCTCGTCCTCTGTAGGAGTGTCCTGTTAGAAGGAGGTCTGTCCCATCCCTCTTCAGGGTAGGTAGAGACTCTGATTTCCAGAACTCTTCTAGATATTGAGAGAGACCAGATTGTGGCCAGAGGGTGCAGATCCGAAGTCTGTACTGGCAGATGATCAATTCCTAGTGTAGGTACAGAGAACCATGCTGAACTCAAGTTCAGGGGTAGACAGCTAATGTTCAAGTCAAAGCAAATGTTCAGTGTGAGAAATGCAGGTATATTCAGAACAGGAGCCATATTCATCAATGATCCAGTGAAAGGCATGGCACATTCAATCCAGCTTGAGGGGACCATGATGGTGATTATCTACCAGAAGGTCAAATAACTCACCATCATTGTGGTCTTCTTGGGTCCCTAGGTCCTTGGTTCAGGCGCCAATTGTAAAATCACCCCCATTCCCATGTAAAATCGTCTCCAAGCCCAGGTGAACAAGTCTGAATCAGGGTCACACAAGACATTTTCCAAACCAGGCTGAGGGCAAAACACTTGTCGTCTGTCCATCTTCTACCTAGGTATGGAGTGCCTGCTGCCTACCAGAACTGCCTTCTTTTATAGAGTACAGATACCACCACCTGGTGGGGCAGTAAATACAAATATTTCAGGATATCCTGAGCCAGTTCTATTCAAATTACAAGTAAAACAATCTCTATTTTGAGGTAAATCCAAGTTTTAAACAAGCATACAAAGGAACCAGGGATGATCTTTGTTTTAGGTAAAATAAGAAAACATGTTTTCATTTGTCTGTTGGTTTTCCTCAGAAAAGTTTCTGTTCAATTCTTCTTCATGTTCATTAGTGTGATTGGTCTGTAGTTTTCTTTTCTGGTGATATCTTTGTCAGCTTTGAAAATGAGTGAGATGTTAGCTTCATAAAATGTATTAGGGAGGATTCCTGGCTTTTCAATATTTTGGAAGAGTCTGAGGATAAATGGTATTAATTCGTATATGAATGTTTGCTAGAATTCACCTGTAAAACCATCTGTCCAGGACTTTTATTCTTGGGGGAGTTTCTTAATTACTTCTTTAATTTTCATAGTTGTTTGGCCTGTTTAAGCTTTCTACTTCCTCTTTATTAAGTCTTAGGAGATGATATTTTTCTTTTAGGAATATGCCCATTTCTCCTGAGTTCTCTAACTTAACTGAGTATAGTTGTTGATAAGCCCTCACGATGTCTTAGATTTCTTTTTGTTTTTGTTTATGGGTCACACCCGGGTATGCTCAGGGATTACTCCTGACTCTGAGCTCAGAAATTACTCCTAGCTGGCTCAGGGGACCATATGGGATGCCAAGAATCAAACTGTAGTATGTCCTGGGTTAGTTGCATGCAAGGCAAACACCCTACCATTGTGCTATTGCTACAGCTTCCTTTATCTTGGATGTCTTGAGGTTCTGTTGTAATCTCTTCTCTTTCTTTTGTGATCTGATTTATTTGAGTGTTTTCTCTTTATTTTTTGCTTGTGAATCTTGCTAGAGGGTTGTCTATTTTATTTACTTTTAAAAAATAATTTCATGGGCCCGGAGAGATAGCATGGAGTTAAGGCATTTGCCTTGCATGCAGAAGGATGGTGGTTTGAATTCTGGCATTCCAGGAGCAATTTCTGAGCGTAGAGCCAGGAGTAACCCCTGAGCACTGCCAGATATGACCCAAAAACCAAAAAAAAAAAAAATCAGTTTGTGGTCTCGTTGATTCTTCATATTTTTTCTTTGTTTTTATGTTGTTTATCTCTACTCTGGTTTTTATTATTTCTTTTCTTCTATCTGTGTTTGAGTTCCTTTGCTGCTGGTTTTCCAGATGCTTACTATGTACTTTTAAGCTATTGATTTTGTCATTTTTATCTTTCCTAACATAGGTCTGAATTGCTATGAATTTTCCCCAATTACTGCTTTTACTGTGTCCCATAGATTTTGGCAATTTGTTTTTTCATTATCATTTGTCTCAGGGAATCTTTTTATTTCTTCCTTGATTTTCTATATGATCCAGCTGTTGTTGACCAGCATGTTGTTTAGTCGCCAGGTGTTAGATATTCTCCACGTCTTCTTTCTACAATCTTTTCTTTTTTGCCCCATCCCTACAATCTTTTTTTTTTGCCCCACCCCCTCCCAGGCTGCTAGTATAATTGGTCCCCTTTGTGTCTAGCTTGTTTTAGATTGGGTATAAATTCTGTTGTCATTCGCTTTGGATTTGGTGTTTAAGTCTGATCATTTTTTATTTCTACTTAATGTTCATATGACTTTTTGGTCTTGTTACCCTCCATTTTCCCCCCTCAATTTATGAGGTAGAACAAGATAATTTAAATATGTGGTTCTGTTTGAATAAAAAAACCTAAAAACATAACAAACAAATAAGAACAACAACAAAAAAGCAAAAAAAAAAAAAACTAAAATCCGGGAGGAGTCCATCTAGAGGTTATAAATATTGATTTAAGAGAAGAAAAGGAAAAAGAAAGAAAAACATAACAAAAAGACAAAAAAAATACAACCCCTCCAAAAAACTGACAAACAAGAAAACAAATGAACAAACAAAAAACAAAACTACAATGACAAAAAAAAAACAAAACTGAAAAGCACCACAGCAATAAAGACAACAACCAAACAATAACCATGATTCTGAAATTTAAAAAATGTGATTTTTTTTTGCATAGGCACAATAAATATTGGGGAGGTTAGAAAGGGAATCCCCCCCCCAAAAAAAAAGAAAGGGAATTTTCTTGGCCCAAAAGATACAGGTTTCTCCGTCCTTGAAGCATATTGCCATAGGAATTACTACAGACTCCATACAGGCTCTCTTTTTTACTCCCCTAGGTCTTTTATGGTGCCAGGGAAACTTTCTGCTCAGTTGTGAATGATAAAATCAGACCTCTGTAACTAGAGATCTTGGTATTTACACAGATCATAGGATGAAGCCTAGGATAGAGTCTTTCTTTACAGTTCTAGAAGTTCTGTTTTGTTGCAAGTCAGCCCTTGAGGGGGCTGACTGATGGAGGGAAGGAGGGTGAGGTCTTTCTCCTCCAGCCCATTAGTCATAGTTCTCCTAGTTTCTTGTTTAGGGCTCTTATGTGTTTGCAAGTTCTGCTTAGTGTATCTGTCTAGTGGAATAATTGTGTGTTGAAATCTCCCACTGCTATCACATTTTATTCCATATGTTTCTCCAGGTTTGTGAGCAAAAGCTTTCCATATTTTGCTGGTTCTACATTTGGTGCATAAATGTTGATTGGCTTTAGTGCTTATTGGTCTAATGTTCCCCTGATCAATAAGTAGTGTCTATCTTTGTCTCTGAGTACTTTCTTGAGGTTGAATGCAATTTGGTCTAATATGAGTATGGCTGTCCTGCTTTTTTCTTGTTTTCCAGTAGCATGTATAAATTGATTTCCATCTACTTACTCTCAACCTGTGTCAATCATAAACTTTTAAGTATGTTTCTGCAGGCAGAAGACATCTGGGGTTTGTTTACTAACCCAGCCCTCTACTCTGTGCCTTTCAATGGGAGAGTTTAGTCCATTGGCATTTAAGGAAATTATTATTATTTTTTGTCCCCTAATTCACAATACAGACCAGGCAAAGGGCCTATGTTGAGGTATATATGGGCTGCATTTACCTCCTCTTTCTATACAGTCAGGGTAAAGAACACAGCCTGTGGTAAGAATTGGGAGGCCTTATCTTTTCTTTTCTTCTTTTTTTGATTTTTTTAATATATTCATATAAATTCTTCACCAGTGCAACATTCCCATGACCAATATCCCAAATGTCCTTCCTCCCACCCCACACTGGCCTGTACTCTAGATAGGCTTTGTACTTCCCTCATTCAGTCACATTTGGTTATGATAATTCTCAGTGTAATTATTTCTGTGACTGCGCTAAACGATCCCTGTAGTGAGCTTCATGTCAGGAGCTGGACCCTCCAGTCCTCTTCTATTTTGTTTCTGATAATCATTACATAAATGTTTTTTATTTTTCTCAAAACCCATAGATGAGGGAGACCATTCTGTGTTTATCTCTCTCCCTCTGACTTATTTCACTCAGCATAATAGATACAAAAATCTAATAATACAAAAATCTCTTTCTCACACCTATATTCATAGCAGCATTATTTACAATAGCCAGACTCTGGAAACTGCCTAGATGCCCCTCAATAGGTAAATGGTTAAAGAAACTATAGTACATATACACAATGGAATATTATGCAGCCATCAGAAGAGATGAAGTCATGAAATTTTCCTATACATGAATGTATATGGAATCTATTAAGGAAATTATTGACAGAGAGGGCTATTGTGCTATTATATTGTATAAGATTGTTGTTGTTTCAATTTGGTGTTTGGTTTGCATAATTGATATCTATGTAGTTCATTTAGAGTCAGTTTGGTTAGCACAAGTATTGCGAGTTCTTTATTCTTTGAAAATGGTTTTAACCCTCCCTCCCATGTAAATTCGAATTTTCTGGATAGTGGACTCTAAGTTGGAATTTTTTATTCAGTAGTTTAAATATGTTATTTCACTGTCTTTTTGCCTGAATTTTTTCAAATGAAAAATCTGGTTTGATTTTTTTTTCCTTTGTACTTGAGATATTTTTTCTCCCTTATTGCTTTGAAGAATACATCTCTCTTAGTTTTTTTACATTTTGTTTATTTGTTTGTTTTTGTTTTGGGGCCACACCCGACATTGCTCAGAGGTTACTCCTGGCTGTCTGCTCAGAAATAGCTCCTGGCAGGCATGGGGGACCATATGGGACACCGGGATTTGAACCAACCACCTTTGGTCCTGGATAGGCTGCTTGCAAGGCAAACGTCACTGTGCTATCTCTCCGGGCCCGAGTTTTTTTTACATTTTGATTACTATTTATCTTGGTGTTGATCTGTTAGGGTCTATTTTGTTTGGTACTCTTTCTGCCTCTTGGATTTGTACATGTTCCTCTTTCCAGAGAGTGGGAAAATTCTCTGCTATTATTTCCCTCACTACTTGTTCTTCCCCTTTTCCTTTTCCCTCCCATTTTGGTATTCCTATTAGTCATAGATTATTTCTTTTGTCTTTGTTCATTAAGTACCTTACATTTTCTTCCAATGTTTTGTCTCTCATTTCTTTATTGTTTATGGCTTGTATTTTGTTGTCAAGTTTATCCATGAGATTCTATATGTATGTAATTCTGTTACTATGGCTTGCTAGCATGTGTTTTAGTTCTCTTAGTTCCATTTGTATAGATTCTCTCATCTTCTGGTAGATTTTTTCTTTGAGTTGTTTGAGTTGTTTGTCTAATTTCTTTGCTAGTAGTGCCTTAAATTTCATTGCTAAGACATTAAATGCTGGGTTTTTTTTTGTTTGTTTATTTGTTTTTATACTCATCTAGAGGGTTTCTGCACTTTCAAAGACTTTAAAATTTTCTAAGATTTCTCTCCATATCCCCAGCTGCTGGTGTCTTCTTTAGTTTCCCTTGCATCCGGTGTTTTGGAGTGCCAGAGGAGTTTCAGGGAGTTTGGTTTTTGTTTATGTTGTTGTGTTGTTTTTTTTTTAAGTAGTCTGTTTAATTGAATAGAGGTGGTTGGAGGTATGTCTGTTTCGGAGTTTATTCTAACTAAGTGAGGTTGCCCAAGTATAATAGAAATGTACACTAATTTGTTGGGTTTTTCTTCTGGTCTTGGGGCTGTTATTTTTTTTTAAGAGAGAAAAATGTTAGGCTCGTTCTGCCTAGAACCGACTGCTATAAGATAAAGTGTAATTTTTGGGGGCAGTAGAGCAATGTGGCCAGTGTGGCCATGGAGTTTTAGTGATGGTGGCTGGGAGGTTGGGAGGCGTAAGGGTGGGGAAAGGGCTATTTTGTATGCCCTAAATTTATTAGGGAATGGGAGGTGTCCCTACACCCCACCCCCGCAGTGCTAGGGTCTTAGAGGATGGGATGTGGAGGGTGTGGGCTGTTCTTTTTTTTCTGAGTGGGCCTGGGGCTTTTGTGATGGTGGCTGGGAGGTCCAGAGATACTTTTTTTTTTTTTTTTGGATTATGGGCCACATCTGGTGACTCTCAGGGGTTACTTTTGGCTAGTACAAAGGGCTTGGGGGACCATATGGGATGTTGGGGGATCGAACCAAGGTCCATCCTAGGTTAGTACATGCAAGGCAGATGCCCAACCACTTTCGCCACTGCTCTGGCCTCCTACATTTTTTAATCACTATCTTGCAGATGATGAAAGTGAGATTTAAAGACTTTAATTGCATGTGGTGTTTTATTTTAAAAAAATAAGAAGAACTTAGGTCTTCACGATCTAGCTTCCTGGTGCAAAGACCCAGACACTGTGCTAGTACTCACAGTTGTTGGGACAGTTATCTAATCAGTTACCCTAGGCCCTCTCCCCACTTCCCTCTTGTTTAATTAGCTTCTATCTTTTCTTGGCTTATGTAGTTAGAATCTCTACATGAAAGACAGTTGTGGAACAGAAAGCGACAAAACTAGAATCTTTTATGTTTAGATGTTATAATTTGTACATTCTCTCTCATTGTATTCTCAGCCACATGAAATTTGTTTCATAGGGTAATATATAATACTGGCAATGAATTTCATTCCATGTCCTAGAATCAATGACTTTTAAAAGTATGCAGGAATTTAGAGATTGTTAAAAGCAACCTCCCTGATTTACTGATGAAAAAATTGTTGCCCAGAACTATTTAAGAGCCCTGGACACAATCCCATAACTTTTTGTAATTTTTCCTGCCATCCAAACCTAGCAACACTGATTCCAGGCTGCCAAGTAGCTGCAATTTGAACTTATTATATTTAACCTCAGAGTGATCTCCAACATCTTCTGAGAACTTAGTTTTAATTTTCCCTTTGGAATGTGCAAGGATATGGTTGTTTGCCTACTTATAGCATCTTTTTGCTTCTGAATTGTGAGACTGCTGTAACATAGAAGAGATAGATAATATCAAAACATAGTCTACATCTACTGGACAAAGAAGAATTTGACTGAGGAAGCAACAGTGAGCATTGTCACACTTGCCACTAATTCTTCTTGGCATGTCTGACCTTCAAAAATACCAGGAATCCTAGAAAAGGGCTATATGTGAGTCTGACCTTTAGTACAGAATCCCTAATCCCTAGTCAGTCACACTCGCTATTTTGCAACTAATCTTGCAACTTCATCTCCTTCCATCGCTAAAAGGTAGTTTTTGATTTAGTTCTATCAGTCTGAAAACAATAGTTGTGCATCCACTACCTTTATTGTTGCCTGAACTGTTTCCTTGGGCTGCCATTTTGTTTTTTTGTTTTTGGTTTTTTTTTTGGATTTTGGGTCACACCCGTCAGTGCTCAGGGGTTACTCCTGGCTGTCTGATCAGAAATAGCTCCTGGCAGGCATGGGGGACCATATGGGACACCGGGATTCGAACCAACCACCTTTGGTCCTGGGTCAGCTGCTTCCAAGACAAACGCCACTATGCTATCTCTCTGGGCCCCTTGGGCTGCCATTTTAAATAATCAGAACTGGGTAATGTTTAATACAATAGAAATTTATTCTTTCATTCTTCTAGTGACTAGACATCCTTAGAGCTTTCAATCTACTTGTTTTTCTGTTTCCTTAACTCCTTGTCTTTTCCTTTCAACCGTTAAATTACTGGTCGAAGGGTTTACCCTAGCAATTTGATAACACTTGTAAAATCTCTCAGTAAATAAATTCCTCTTTACAGTCTCTGGTTCCTGCTTTAATGTCCTTTGGAGACTACATTGAACCCTCTTGAATGAAGGCCTTGCAGAGGGTGGATATTGAGCAGATCTGGGATACTTGATCATGAGCTATGCTTTTCTGACGGTTAGATTTTATTCTTTGTTACTCCAGGCTCAAGAAGGTAAAACTACTCAGACAAAAGTTCAGCTGTGAACTGTGCAGGTATCTGTGTCTGCAGATATCTGGTATTCTCTTTAACCATAAACAAACAAACGAATAACCATAGCATTAAGAGAGAATGATAGAAATTTGAGGCTCCGAATCTCACAGACTACCCTGACCAGTCTACTTCCTAGCTCTATTATTTAGGGCACCTCATATCACATCTCTCTATCCTCCTGCCCTTCTGTAGAAAGTGGAACAACTCTGCCACCAGTCTTAAAAAATAGCCAAAACAGCATTTGGAGCCAGATATATAACACACACTAGAGGTTATTGCTGGTCAATTAGTATATTGTTTCTACAGAAAAATTAGGTACATGAGGTAATTAATTTTTAGAATACCATGAGTAGCCCACTACTTCCAACTTTCACATCAATTTATGTGACTATGCCTTTAGGGCACCAGGCTCAAAGTATCCTGGGATCATGCTCACAGATTTCCAGATTTGCTGGATCAGAGGAAATTGAATATGCCATTAGCTCAGCTAACTTTGCAAACATCCAAATGAGAAAGAACCAGATTAATACATCAGGGTTATTTCAAAGTCATGATGCTGATTCTTACAGCTCAGCACTCAATTCATTCACTTCCTGCTTCCTTATTTTTTGCTCTCTAGGCTCTTTATTCTCTCCAGTCTAGACACTGTCAAAGGAACCTGGGCTGCTTTTTTATTTTTTTTGTTAAAAGACTCATTTGGGACCGTTGAGTTTCTGAACTACTTAACATTCTATGTACTCTGAGTTTGTGGCCATACCAATAAAATTTATCCCATGTTATTTTGATTCATCCACTAATGTAAATCAAAATAACATGGGATAAATTAGTCACTTACAAAAGTAGACAAAACAAGATAGACGGTATAGCAGGTAGGTCATTTGCTTTGCAATTGGCAGATTCAGGTTTGATCTGTGATACTGTCTACGATCCCCTGAGCATCACTAGTAATTATCTCTGAGCTCAGGGCCAGGAATAAGCCCTGGGATAGTCCGGCATATAAAAAGATGAAATAAAAGAGAAAATAAAAGAAAAGAAATGAGAAGAATCTTGACTATGCAATATTGGACATGCTGCCAAATTTCTATCATTTAGTTCTCTTTCTTTACAATTTTTATAGCAAGAGAATCTACCTTCTATGATTGCTACAAGGATTAGGCACTTAGAATAGAGACGTACCCATGGTAAATCTGAATAAGACATTTGCTTTCATTATTGCCATCATTGTAACATGCAGTAAATCTCATATTTCTATATTTCCTGTATTCAGGGATTTTTCTTTATTATGAAGGTCTGTATTAGGAGGCAGATCAATCTAAGTTTGAATTTTAGCTTTGCAACACTTTTTGCCTCTCTTATTTTCTCCTTTTGTTGCTTGTTCATTCTTCTATCACAGCAAGTAAATCTGTTGCCTTGTGCATGGCCAACCCTGGTTTGATACCTGACATCCCTGGTGCCCCCCCCCCCCTAGCATCACCTTGAATGATTCCTAAGTGCAAAACCAAGAGTAATTTCTGAGCAACAAAGTTTATGTGCCCAGAACAAAAAAATAAAAGACACATGAACACAAAATATGTTTTGGTCTCAATTCTTTCCTTCAGTTGCAAACCCATTCTTGATGCCTCTTATTCCCATATATGATTCTTCTACATAAAATATTCTCAATCGTTTCTCAAAAAGTCTTCTCTCCATCATTTCTAACTTCAATATCAGATCTCTCATCATCTGATCGCAAACTACTGCATTGACTTTCAACCCCAGCTATCAGCCTCTCTGTGCTTCCACTACAACAGTGGTAGGCAACTTGCGGCTCATGAGCCACATGCGGCTCTTTACACTTTCTTTTTTAGATTATGAGAACAAAGATGCAATGAAAGAGGACAAGGTAAAGTTACAGTGGAAGGACAATCACTCATACACAGAATTCTCAGAAGAACTCCCCTTGCTAATACCTTAATTTTGAACTTTCAGCCGAAGAACATTAAGAAAAATAAAATAGAACCCACGTACAACTACTTTGTCCCTCAAGTTCCCAGATTGTAGTACAATATAACATTTTTAGCACTACACAAAGCAATATAAGGCCATAAAGCTTATGTAACTCCTTAAACATTGAAGGCATAGTATTTTTTTACATTTCCTTGAACATGCATATTCGTTTAAGTTAACCTCAAAAGTTTAAGTGGTTTTTTTTTAAGGATTAGAGTCAAAGTAAAAATGGTGTTAGAGTGGCAGTTATTGTTTGCATAGGCCCACCAAAATATGAGTGACATGGAAAGGAAAAGCCTTGTCCTAAATACAAGAAGACCCTACCCCTGAAGTTTCCTGGCATAAGACCAACTCTCATCTCCAGGCAAACTAGTCCATCCAATCCAAGTCATTGTCTGTAGTATGTGGCTCTTCTGTGTGCCAGGCGGCTGCTCCAGGAGTCAGGACTCTGCTCCTAGCCTCTGTCAGTTCTCGCCCTATGTGGCTCTCAAAATAAATTTCAATCATGGTTTTGGCGAGATTTGGCTCAGTTGAAAAAAAAAGATTGCAGACCACTGGACTACAAGATTTGTTGTTTCTTCATCAAATTGTGTACTTTTGTGTGTTTATTGCTTATCTTTATTACATTTTCATAAGCTCACTGGAGTCTTTAAAACCATGTATTTTAAATAAAACTGTATGCTAAGCAAGATACTGCTATCATTCAAAAATCATAGAAACAATTGAATAGGAAAGAAAATGTTATTGGCAAGAAAGTAATTTAACTTTGGAGTCATGTCTAAGCAGCACAGACTATAGAGAAAGATTCAGATAAGAGGGAGACTGGTATTATGTCAAGTAGAATTAGGGTGACATACATATTTATGTACATACATTTAATAAAATTTTAGGAAGACTTGTGAGAGAAATGGTAGGCATGCTCACTTGAGTAGCAATCAACAAATATACAAATACACAATACACACACAAATACACAATTATGGTAAGAAAAGGATACCTTTTATGGTAATGAGAAAAAATGTAATCGTGTGTCAAGGTTCCATTACAGTTTTCATTGATCAACACTGTTGAGCCAGAGGTCTGATGTCTCTATTATCCAAAGGCATTTGTAAGACTTAATCTTGCCAGTCAAAGGAAAAAGAGTATAATAAGATGGCTTCTCCAAGAAAGTTTGTTATGTTCTCTGAACTATGAAGAGGTCTCAGGTCAGTCTATTTTTTGTTATTTTTGTTATTTTTGCTTTTATAATCCAGGAGTCCATTTGGGAGGAAGAAAAGGCACAACGTTGCAAATATTCTTATGCCAGAAATATAGCATTTACAAGATGAACAATAAATTTTGGTTGAATACATAAGATTAGATCTATTTTACAGGTAAAAATTTGAATATAAAGATATTTTGAATGGGATTTTTAGAACTTTGCTGTGGCAACATTTCCCTATACTGTAAGGTAGCATCCTTAACCTCCATCCACTAATGGTCAATAGCATCCTACCCAATTTGTGTACAGACATTGCCAAAAGTTTTCTGGTAGAACAATTACTTATGATTGAAAACAATTTCTTTAGTGAGGATGTTCCCTAGAATATATATGATCTTATTACATGAATAATATATAAGTAATATAACTTATTATACTGTAGGGATAGTTTACTGTGGGCAGGGCACTCACCTTATACATGGCTGGTCGGAATTCAACCCCCCAGCATTCCATATGGTCCCCTGAGCACTGCCAGGAGTAACTCCTGTATTCAAAGACAGGAGTGAAATCCCTGAGTATTGCTGGGTGTGACCCAAAACCCAAATAATAATACTAATTTTAAGTGTCATTCTAAAATAATTTAGGGATATAGCATAGATACTTAGTTGATCTAAGAGTAGAAGAGTAGAAATGAGACTTAGAGTTGTTTGAACCAATATTTAGGCCAAACAGTCTAATGAAAGAAAAACTAATGAAGCTATATTGATTACAATAAATGCAAATATTTGGAAACACGGAATTGGGAAACTGCATGGAGTTTAATAAAATTAATGTGACTGAGACTAGAGTCTGAAATCAAGGAAAAGTTCTATAAAACAGAATAACTTTGATTTTCTTGTTAGATCTCTAATCTATCTTCGTATATTTTAAATTTATGTATGGAAATAATAGTATTATTATAGAAAATTAAGATCCCATTTTTCTAAGGAAATGAGGTGCCAGCACCAATACGGCAAAAACCTGCAGTATCCTTCATTAATAGGTCTGAATTATGCATTAGAAATCTATATGGAGGAGGACAGACCTGCGGTTTGAGTTTGAGGGATGCACTTTGCTTAGCTTTTAACTATCATTTGAGGTCTTAGATTCCAGGTGAAACAATTAAGAAGTAAATCAATCTCACACTTGACCCAGAGAAAGAATTCTATAAGCCTTTTAGGTGTAGTGGCTGTAATTCAGAAATTGAAGTTTCTGACTTGTATTCAATGCTTCTAAGTTCCTAATGCTGTTGCAATTTCACTTCACTACTCTGTGATGAGTGAGGTATTACGTGAATATAGCTGAAACAATTCTGGCTATGAGAGATTGCAGTGAAGATTGAAATGTCAAGTGAATCCTAAATCCCAGACCAAAAAAACAAGAGTGTTCCCTCAGATCATTGGGAAAGTCAGTAGTTAGTTACTCTGAGGTTTCAAATGAGGGCAATAATATGGCTACTGTTAGTCTCGCTTAGTTTACCTGGGTTTAGGCTTATCTACTTATCTCCTGCAGAATTCAAGTTCAATGAGAATGATGTTTAGGACATTAATAATTTCTCTAGAGTAATATAAAAATCCCAAGAAAAGAAGAAAATATGTTAAAAAAAAGAGCACGCATTTTGTGACCTAGGAAAATGTATTCATTTTTTTCCCACGTCTTCTTCTAATAAAGGGGTTTATTTACTGAGATAAATCTGACAGCGAGTATCTCATAAATGTTACATCACATTAGTAGGCTAAGCCCTCTACATGCGTTGTGTCTTTTATCCCCTAAACACCATGGGTAACTGATTTTCCTCTTTATCCATGTGAGAATGCTGATGTGCAGATAAAGTGTTATGTGTCTATGTCTCAGGCTACTCATAATATTTATCCTTAAACTGATTTTTGCCTAAACCCCCTGATTTTTGCCTTTCCTATGAAAATAGGGTATATGTTGAACAAGAGTATGTCTTGAGTAGGAAGTTGATCAAGCAATGGCCTAACTTTTGTAGAGTTGCACAATAGAGGGACATGAGGTGGAAAAGTCACTAGTCTCCATACAGTGCATTAAATATGATGACCTAGAAAAACATCATGACTTTGAAGTAGATGGGAAGTGCCTAATTTCCAAGAAGAATCACTCAGGCCTTTTTAAAAGACAGATGAGAATGGAGCATCTACAACAGCTAGCAAGGTCATTACAAATTGTAGAACTTTTGTGTACGAAGGCATGAAGGATGTAACATGGAGAATTGTTAGGTACTTAGTTTGATGGCATATTGGATCCACAGACAGTTAGGTAGATGTCTTTAAAAAGGAAGATTCTGAAAGAAAAAAAACCTTTAATGTCTTTAAATATTTAATGTCTTTAAAAGTTTCCAGAATATTTAGCCTATGGGCCTTGATAGGTTAGTCTTTTTTATCTAGTGCCAATTAGGAAAAGCATTAGGACAAATTTGACTTGGCTCAGGGAAGATGAATAGTTCTGAGCGTTAGAACTTCTCTAAATTGACCCTAGGTAGACTATTAATATGATAGTGTTGAACAGCTCTAAGGGACTATTAATAATGACCACCTCTCTAACAGTTCATTAAATTAATTGCATGTATCTTGATACTGTTACTAGACCACGCTGAAGGCAAGAAACACTATAGTTATTATCATTAGTGGTACACTCAATATTTTAATGAAGAAATTGTTGCTAGACTCCTATATTTCATGAGAATTTGGTACCCAAAGATACAGGACAAATGGGCTAAGCTTATCTGTAACTCTAGCACCCTTGACCCTCAACAGCTTTGAGCACAAAGTATGAGTTATCATAACCAGAGCCACACTTCAGGATTCCTAATATGTTTATGCAAAACTGAACACAAATAAACTCACTGACTCACTCATTTATCCCACAAATGTATGCATTCTTCCTGGGTTCCAAGTCCTTTGAGAGGGGATGGAGCAGTGACCTCTCACTTAAGTGTGTGTTAAACATAATTATAATGCTGAAAGCTCTGTGTTCAGAAACATTCATGGAGGCTCTCTAGCATGTGCCACATAAAAGTTTTGCATTTTCTGTTTCCAGTAGCAGCAGGTCAAAGGGCTACGAATATTTTTTAATTTAATTTAATTTTTTTTTGGCTTTTTGGGCCACACTCGGCAGTGCTCAGGGGTTACTCCCAGCTCTGCACTCAGAAATCACTTCTGGCAGGCTTAGGGGACATATGGATGCTGGGGATCAAACCCGGGTTCGCCCTGGGTCGGCCACTTGCAAAGCAAATGCCCTACTGCTGTGCTATCGCTCTGGCCCCACTACAAATATTTATTAAGCCCCGACTCTGTGCCTAGCTCTATGTCAGATCCTTGACAATATCATTTCGTTGCAACCATGTGAAGCAGACAATGTATATACCTGTTGAAATGAGACACCTGAGTTCAGAAGAGATTCCAAAATGAAAGGAATGATGTAGGACTTCAATAAGGGAAAAGTTGGTTTGCATGATGATCATTTTACAGTAGACTTGATAATAATTTCTTTTGTCAAAAACATATTTGGTACTATAGTGATAGCAGATGCCCCTCCTCCAAAATACATGTTGATAGCCATATGAAATAAATAAATTGTGTTGAGATTTAATGATCAAAATTCTTAAATATCTGCTGCAATAATCTATACTTTATTAGATGTAGAGATGCAAATAATAAGACCTAATGATAAGCTGAATATAAAAGTATTTTCAGAGTAATAAATACAAAAGTACTTGGCTACAAAATATTATGAAATAATCGACGGGTTCTTTAGTAGAAAGTCACAGGCTCAAACTGGGGTATGGAAAATATTATTGGGTTTATTGCCAACATTCATAACTGAAATGCATATTTTCAGAAGAGATTAAAGATAAAAGATGTCATGTATTTTTAGTCCAACAGTAGAGGCCTCTTCCCACCCACCCCCAATTTTATCCTCTAGGATAATATCTTGTGTCTTTAGAAACCACATTAGAATACCTGCTTTAGAAATCACTTTAGAATACCTACCTATGTAATTGATATCATTTGGTCCAAACATAATTTTGTTTAAGACATTTGATATGGTTTTGTCTGTAAGTCACTATCTAGGCACCGTAGATAAGTAGAAAGGAAAACTACATACTGATTCAGAGGAGAGGGAACTGAGGAGGACCTTTACTGTGAAGGAACTTCACTATACATTCTACAAACTGGTTATTTGAGATCCTCTACCTTATTTGAACATAGAAAGAAACTAAATTCAGAGATACAAAGGTTGTTAACCATATATAACCGCTTGTCAGTTGTGGAGCTGTGTTCCAAATAAAACCCTGGCCCCTTCCAAACTGTTAAACCCAATGTAGCATTGTGGGTTTAGTTCTTCACCATTCCCATGTAGAGGAGTGTGTGAATCTTTATGGAGAGGGATGGGAAATTATGAGAGCCTGCACTGAAGGAGGAAAATTGTTCACTTTTGCTTATTTTGTAGCCAAAAGCTGGGTCTCTTGGATCGGGTTCGCCTTTCTAATCCTCGTGGTAGCAATACTAAAGGAAAGCTATTTACCCCTCTGAATGTAGATGCCATAGAAGAAAGCCCTCCTAAAGAACCAAAGCCTGTTGGCTTAAACAATAAAGAACGCTTCCGCACCGCCTTCCGCATGAAAGCCTACGCTTTCTGGCAGAGTTCCGAAGGTAACGCCTTTCTTCCTTCTCTCCCTCTCTCCGCTCCACCTTCTTCTAAACCCTGCTCATTCCTGATGCTTCCACCTCCTTTCAGACTGAAGAAGTCTCTAGTATACAAAGCTATGCATTTCCTATGCTCCCTGGAACAACTTTTGCTTGTATCATCTTAACCAAATGGGTCAAAGGTATCCATATTCTACAATAATCTCCCCAGCCCCCAGCCCAGTCAACTGTCATCGTATTTTTTGTTTTTGTCTATTTGTTTGTTTGTTTTGGGGACACACCTGGCTGCACTCAGGGGTTACTCCTGGCTCTGCACTCAAATATCACTCCTGGCAAGCTCAGGGGACGATATAAAATGCTGGGGATTGAACCTTGGTCTGTACGGGTCGGCAGCATGCAAGGCAAAAACACCCTACTGCTGTGTTATCACTCCAACCCCCTCAACTGCCGTCTTAAATTAGTATGGAAAATATGTTTTTTGAGAGAGAGAGAGAGAGAGAGGTCACTTTCACAACTATTATTACAATACTTTGCCATAATAGTTCTACCTTTGTTATTGTTGTCATCAATCTCTTATTGTCCCTAAATTATAAATTAAACTTCCTCAGAGGTATGTATACATGGGGGAAAACAGCATATTTGTTATTATCTTTAGTTTCAGACATCTTCTGGAGGTCTTGGGGTGTATTCCTTGTAGATAACTATATAGTTTCACAACTCACAACCTGTAGAACTGAGGACAATCAGCCCCCACACCTCCTTTCAAGTTCTATGCTTTCTTGAGCTAGGAGCTCCAGGTCTCCTGCCAGAAAGTCTTGGCACCTATGCCACAGTTTCTAATGAATGCATGATGATGTCATGGTGATCAACCTGAAGGAAAGAGAACCCCAGTACAAAGTGGTCTGAATTCAGGCCTTGGCCTTTAGTGCCTAGGGATCAAGACATGGTATTGCGTAAATATCCATAGTTGTCTATAGGAGCAAAATCTTTAACCTCTCACTTAGGAACAGTACTGATGATTAACAGTCCCCACAGGTGAGTGAGAGCAAGAATCTTTCTGTAATGTCCACATATATACATATAGCTATGTCCAAGACACCTTAAGGACTCCCAGAACTCACATCACATACCTTCTAGCTTTCTCCCATTACCAAAATGTTTTCCAACTGAAGTTACCACTGACTCAGACTTCTGGTGCTAGGCTGGAAGGATTCTAGAATAAAATTAATGCTGTTACACCGGAGAATACTGTTGGGTTTCAATGTAGAAACCAAAACTCTGAAAATGATATCTGAATGGTTGTGTCTGCAAACATCCTTTAGTTACTCAAGCACTGGGATATATATCCCTTAATATGTGTGTCTCCCTCTCAGATGCTGGGACAGGTGATCCCATGGCAGAAGACAGGGGCTATGGGAATGACTTCCTCATTGAAGATATGATCCCCACCCTGAAGGCTGCTATCCGAGCTGTCAGGTAAAACCTTTTTATCATATTAGTAGGACTCCTGCATTCCAGCTCAACTCCCACAGCACCTGTCTTTGTAAAGTACTCTTGGGCTTTGAGAAGGTGGACAGCTGCTTGAGTTACTCTAAGAATATGACAATACCCCTGGGGGGTATTGACTAAAGAATGATGCCTACGTGAGCAAGTCATCTGCTTGGCTCTAGCCCCAAGAGACTCCAGACAGGATTTCCAACTAGCATGTTCTTGTTTTATCTTGACTACTATTTATTTTAAAGAACACGAGGCAGAATATGTATTAGTACAAAATTTTCTTCCTGTTCAGCTTCTTTTTCAAATTAATTTTTTCTTTGTCAGTATTCATCTATCTAATTTGTTTTTGGTTTTTGGGCAACACTCAGTGACGCTCAAGGGTTATTCCTGGCTATGAGCTCAGAAATTGCTCCTGTCTTGGGGGACCACAAAGGGATGCCAGGGGATTGAACTGCTGTTTGTCCTAGGTCCTAGGTCAGTGCGTGCAAGGCAAACATGCCCTACTGTCTTGAGCCACCGCTTCAGCCCCCATCTATCTAATTTTTGTTGATTAGCATTGTCAACAAGATAAGCCATTTAGAAATATTTGTCTATATCAGATAGGACTATAAACCAGCATAGCTATTTCTGTTTTGCTTTAGATTTCTACAGGAAAATATAAATATGCTTTATGATCACTTGAAGAGAACTTTGATTAGGATATGAGCGCATAAATAATTTGAAATGGTGAATTCTAGACACAAAGACTAGCAAGATTCTCTTCTCAGGCCAATAGATCACAGAAGTACAAAGAAGTTGAAATGTGTGGACTTACTCAAAACCATTGACTTTATTTCTGATGATAACATTAATTCCAATCATATAAAATTGTGACAGAAATATATTTGGATAAAAAAAAACAGAACTATCTTGGTACAGTGATATTATTGAAAGGAAATCAATAATGAGTCTGTCTCTGCTGGGCTGCACTCTGGTCTGATGTATGCTCTGGGCTGCACTCTGGTCTGATGTATGCTCTGATTTTTTTTGTTTTTGTTTTTGTTTTTGGGTCACACCTGGCGGTGCTCAAGGGTTACTCCTGGCTGTGTGCTCAGAAATAGCTCCTGGCAGGCACGGGTTACCATATGGGACACCGGGATTTAAACCAACCACCTTTGGTCCTAGATCAGCTGCTTGCAAGGCAAACACCGCTGTGCTATCTCTCCGGGCCCATGCCCTGATTTTTTTTAAACCTGCGGTCTATAGGTCTCTGTCGCAATTATTCAACTCTGACTTTGTTATCATAGACAATATATAAATAAGTGATAGATCTATGTGTCTTTGCTTACAGAGCAGTCAGATGCCAGATTTGGCCTATTAAACATGGCTTGCTAACACTTAATATATAAAAATAGTAGACACCTGAATGTAAGAATGCAAATAAATTTGATGTTACAAAATGAAAAAATAATAATTTGATATTGGCTACAACCATGAGCCTTCAATGTTGCATAATAAATTTGTTGGCCATAATGTATTAGTTCCAAAACCAGTCCTAAAACTAATGTAAAGTTCTTCTACCATTGTCCCCAGATTTCTAACCATTCCCAAATCTACTCTCTTGGCAGGCAGGAAATAATATATTTTATAATGTTTGTTTACAGGTAGGTGGTAATAAAATGATTTTTAAGTACCACAATAAAAAATTTGTGAAAATTAATGGATCTCACAATGAGGTCATTAAATCATTGTCAGAAGATTTACTAAACAAGTTGTTACTAGTTGATTTTTTGTTATTTATTTTGTTTCTGAATATTAAATGGTTTTAAATCCATATTGATGTTGAAATCGATATGTCCTTAATACAATGACAGCGCTTAAAAAATTTATGTCAGTTGTATAAGATGCCATGTAGTCTAGAAATCCCAAGCTTTATGGCTATTATTTTGGTTTTTAGGGGACATGATTTCAACTGCTAGAGTTTCTGTAAGTAGAGAAGACAGTAGGGTGGGGGGGGAGGGTCCAATACTCACTTTAATAAATTCATGGAAATCCCAGCTCAAATACTGGTATTGTTGATTGGTTTGGATTGTTGATTGGTTTGGCATCTCTACAAAGGTCTATGGTTTAATGGTGATACTGGGCCATTGGCAAAGTGGTACTTGTGGGTGATGGGTGCTGCTGGCATGGCTTTAGCAGGGCAGAGACTTGACTTGCCCTATCCTACAGAGATTGTTGTTTTCAGCTGCTTAGTTAGTGTACATCTCTTTCAAGAATAAAGTGAGTCTATGAAGCTGACTGTATGTAGACATGTAGACTTTATTTGTGGGTGAGGGAAGTACAAAGAAGTACTACAGGGCTACAGGAAGTACAAGGAAGCCGGGGAGGGTGCCAGTACTCACTCCAAAAATAAGTCCTGGAGATGTCAAAGACATAGTAAGGTTTTTTTAATATTTTTATTGTGACCAAAGTAAATTACAAATCTTTCACAGTAATATTTAAGGTACATAGTGACAATGAATCAGGGCCATTCCCACTATAAGTGTTGTCCTCCTTCCACCCCTACTCCCACCATGCATCCATTATGTCCCCCTTTTGCCCCTGGATTGCTAGTGTAACTGGGCCCTTCTGTGTATTGCTTGTTGTAGGTTGGGTATCAATTCTGTTGTTGACTTTGGGTTTGGTGTTTGAGTCTGATCATTTTTTGTTTCCACTCAATGTTCATATGACTGTTTAGACCTGGTACCATCCATTTCCCCCCCTCAATTTATGAGGCAGAACAAGATGATTCAAGTTATGTGGTTTTGTTAAAAAAAAAAAAAGGAAAAAACCGGGAGGTTTTCTTGTAGAGGTTATAAATATCAATTTAAAAGAAGAAAGAGAAAAAAGTAGAAAAACGAAACAAACAAAAAAACAGCAACTACAAAAAAGCACTCAGCTACTAAAAAACAAACACTATTGTTTAATAACCATGAGAACAAAAGAAAATAAAAAATAAAAAGAAGAAAAGAGAAGATAAAGAAAAATAAATAAAAAAATAAGAAATAAAAACAAAGGAAGGAGGGCTGGTGTGGCCAGATTTTGTGCTATTTATTTATTTATTTATTTATTTATTTATTTGTTTATTTGCACAGGCACAGTAAATATTGAGAAATTAGCAAGGGAATTTTCTTGGCCTCAGAGATACAGGGTTTCTCCACTCTTGAAGCATATGCCATGGGAACAACCATAGGCTCCATACACACTCATTTTCACACCCAAGGTCTTTTTATGGTGCTGGGAAACTTTCTGCTCAGTTGTGGATGATAAAATCAGGCCTCTTTAGCTAGAGAACTTGGTATTTGCACAGGTCAAAAGATGAAGGCTAGGAGAGAGTCTTTCTGTATGGTTCTAGAAGTTCTGTTTCATTACTGTTGTTGTAATCAGTCTTCTGTAATTAGTGGTCTTGGTTTTTGCTCAGATCCTAGGACAAAGCCTAGGACAGAATCTTTCATTATGGTTCCAGAAGTCCTGTTCAGTCGCAGTTGTAAA
This sequence comes from Suncus etruscus, assembly GCF_024139225.1. Lineage (NCBI taxonomy): Eukaryota > Metazoa > Chordata > Mammalia > Eulipotyphla > Soricidae > Suncus > Suncus etruscus. Next base: position 40,681,372 of record NC_064866.1, on the reverse strand, counting down.
AGTCAGACCTCTGGAAATATCTCTGCAAGAAGGATGTGAAAAACTTGAGGAAATCTGTTTGTTCTATGACTGGTCTGTAATTGAGGGTTAGCTGAATCTATGCTCAGGAAGAGTAAACCACAATGGCTTAATGAATAATTTCCAGAAAGACAGATCCAAGAGTTAGACATTTCTGAGTTTTTCTCTTTGGTTCTTCCTTTCTCTTGATCCTAAATTCATTAACCTTGGACCATAGTTTCCTTAACTGTGTGTTCATATCTAAACTTTTCCATGCAGAATCCTGCAATTCCGTCTCTATAAAAAAAAATTTAAGGAGACTCTGAGGCCTTATGATGTGAAGGATGTGATTGAGCAGTACTCTGCAGGCCATCTCGACATGCTTTCCAGGATAAAGTACCTTCAGACCAGGTAAGATGGCCACATCTTCAGGTACTTACTCCACTAAGAAAAAAAATTTCGGTAGACTTCATTGCTGAGAGGAAATGTTCAAAACTAATTACAGATGTCAAGGCCAACCAACACAAGAGCAAATAGATTATGTAAAACTTCGTTACATTATCATAGCTAATGTCAGCACTCTGATCAGGTTAGAGAAAGCAGTTGTTTCACTAACCACTGATGGAAAATATGAGTTTTACTAGCAGCTTCTGAACATAGTTTTTTCACCAAAATGTTTGAAAAATCATGACATGTCTACCATAGTAAAAGTGTGGAACAAACATAAATGACTACTTCATCATTGAAACAAATTTTACTGAGTACTTAGGTATCGTCATGTTTTTTATGCATAACTGCCACTGGCTGCAGGGTCTTAAAACCCTGTTTGTGTTGAGCTTTCAAGACTGTGCTCATGCCCAGCCCTAGCCCTGCAGCATAAAGAGAACATCTGATTTCTGTTGTACACTAGACAGGCACAGATGGAGTACTGCAGCCTTCTGCAGAAATGAAATAGAGTTCACAAATTTCAGGTCAGATCCAACTCTTTAATGGCCAGAAAAGCCTGCAGAGAGATTTCACAGTTTTACATGAAGACTAGGGACACGCAGGGATAGTACAGTGGGAGCGCATTTATCTTTATTATGGCTGACCTGGATTCCATCTTTGGCATCCCATATGGTCCCCCAAGGCTGCCAGGAGTGATCCCTGAGTGCAGAGTACCACTTTGATGGCCCCCAAACAAACAAAAACAGAGCCTAGGATTTAATAAGAAAATCTATAAATTAGAATATCTGGGTGAAAATAAAAGAGTTAACAGACCACATAAAAGTACAATGTCCAAGATAGTTTCCATAAGAGTTTCATAAGAGTTTCCATAAGAGTTTCACTTTGTCTGTAGTTTGGTCCCCTTTGCTCTCCCATGATGCACCACGATGGTCTCCATACCACTGGACCAAAGAAGACTATTTTGAGATTACAAATTATATGTGTCCATCTCTGTCAACATCTGCCTCTCCCCATTAACCCCTCTGTCTTTCTTTTGTCTCTTTATTATATTATAAACTCATAGCCAACTACAGCAGAATGAGTGGATTTTCTCTATTTCCATGTAAACACTTTTATCATACCATTCTTCCTATTGTGTCTTCTCTTTCAGAATAGATATGATTTTCACCCCAGGACCTCCATCAACGCCAAAACATAAGAAGTCTCAGAAAGGAGCAGCATTCACCTATCCATCCCAGCAATCTCCCAGGTGGGACTATGGGCAGGGATGATGAGGATAAGTGGGACTAGGCTCGGACAAGTTGGGGTATGTGAACTTGCCATTTCCAGAAACAAAATGACAATAGATGACTCTTCGGGTTCATGGGCATTTGAAAGACTTCTCTCTGAGAGAAGTACCACCCCACTTCACAGACCATGGTTGCCGCAAGTGAAAACGACTATTTCCTAATTGGAAAAGAGAAGATCTTTGATTCTACTAGCTCATAAAAGCCTCTTGTTAGTGATCCCAAATAGCCAGTTGTTTTGGCCTTTGCAAATAGTCACCTGCGATTTATTCTCCTCCCAGAATCATAGCATGAATCAGATATAGGGTTGCTGTAACATTTGGAATTTTGTTCCATAGCAAAGCAATTCTGCACTCCCACCATTTCTAAATATTGGAAGATGTTCTTTTCATAGGTACTGATGAAGGAACCATTCTTTAAATAGTGCTCTGCCTGAATTTACCCTTCTTAACTCCTAGATAAGTAATGCATAAAGGGAAACATAATGCACCTATAAATAAACATTAAGTTTCCTTGCAATAAAACTAAATATGCATAAGGCATATATTCTAGCCACAATTCTGGGAATGCATAAATGAAGATAGACTATAGAAACATAGAGCATGCTTGGCCCTTTAAAGGTGATATTAATTGCTACTCTGTTCTGATGATGCAGCTTGAAGAATGAACATGCTGCTTTCAGATAGCCTAATTTTTCCCAATAAAAGCTGAGCTTTATCTTATAAAAAAAAATTCCTTAATGGTTTAAAACGTTTTAAAACCCTAGACAAACTGAGAGAAACATTGGAGAACTAGATGAGCACATGAGCCTCCAGTTTCTGAGATCTGCTTTGCTTCCAGACTATTTTACTGAGGACACAAGCTTAACTGCAAGGACCACAATAGTGAGAAAAATAAAAGCTATTGCCTAGATAGTGCCTGATATGAACAGCTTCGAGCAATAGTAGACCCCTGAAGGTTCTCGTTTACATAAACTATAGTAGTGTTGCTGTAGAGTAAAATGTCAGTAGGAATTCAGTGTGCAAACGCAATCCCCTTCTCTGTTCATGCCCCATCCACTTCATCTTTTGCAGTTTTCCAGATTCAACCTTTATGTTTTCACTCTTAACAGGAAATAACAAATAAAATATTGGCACAGGCTGTATAACTTTCAGAACTTAGACCACCTTTTCCCCACCCTCAGCTATGCACACTCAAGGTATAAACTCTAGACCCAAAAGATGAAACTGGAATGCACTGGCTATTAAATAGAGTGGCCCCTTCAAGACCGCAGGAACATGCAAAAGAGAAGTCCAGTGACAGAATCCACTGAGCTGGAATGACCTTGACGGGAGAAACTGATAAAAACAACCTTATGAAATAATTGCCATTTTTCCTAGGAATGAACCATATACAGCAAGAGCATCTACATCAGAAATGGAAGACCAAAGCATGATGGGAAAGTTTGTAAAAGTTGAAAGACAGGTAAGCCTTTCTTTCTTACCTCAACAAAAGACAATTTTTAAGTGTTTTGTTAAAGTGTCTTGTTTCCATAGAGTTCATGAATGTGAACTCTGACCCCTCAGAAAAGAATATGGAAATTAAATTCCTACAAGTATATGAATAGTTCTGTGCCTGAGTTACTTTTGCTGTAAAATGGGCATTTTTAGTTCCTCAGAAAGTGGCTTGGGGATGAGATGAGTCAATATAAATAAGTGGCCTAGCCACCAGCTTTGTAACCATAGGTCATGGCCCTACATGGAAATCATGCAACTGAAGGTTGAAAAACATTTTGCAACTGTCAAAAGTTTCTGAATGCCAAATGGCAAACAAAACAAAAACTTTAATTTAAAATCAACCATATGATGAATAGGAGCAGTTTGAGGCATGTTTCCTCTTGTTCCTCAGGTGAAAAAGTGTCAAGAATGAAAAAAAATTTTAAGACTGTCCGCACCAGTAAACAATCAACAAATGAAAGCTTCTGTTTTAAGCATCATTTCCCCCACAGTTATTTTTTTTCTTTGCCTTCCTTCCCCCAAAATCCAGGTCAGCATGTGTCCTGTGTGAAGTAGTTTGGATAAGGGAACTCTAGGTGAAGTACATTAAGAAAATACAAGAAATAGCAGTGTTCATTTTAAAGCCAAGTTTTCCTATGTCATAGTAAATTTTCTTTAGGATTTCTGTCAGTCTTTGTATTATATTGAGAGCTTCAAAATGGAACAATACAAGAGGAAGAGGACATCAGAAAGACTTTTGCTATATGAAAATATTGCTTTTTTATTTAAAACTTTTTATTTATAATTCCAACTCTTCCATGTATCAGCTCTGTGATGTTCAACATCTCTAAGCCTATGTTTCCTTACCTGCCAAATGGGGGTGTTAATAATATACATCTATACACCTCATAGTGTAGTCATAAAAATGAAAAAATCCAGGAACAAATCAGGGATTGGAGTGACAGTACAACAGGTAGGGTTCTTGTCTTACAAATAATTGAGCTGGGTTTAATCTCTGACACTCCAGATGGTCCCATGAGTTTCATAAGGAATAATCTCTGAGCACAGAGCCAGAAGTAAGTCCTGAATGTCACCGGGTATGCCCCCCCACACACACACCCATGAAACAAATTTATATCTTTTAGACATGTAGAACAGTCAGAAACTCACTTACTGCCCTATCAGTATTATTTTCAGAAAGCTTAGATAAATTATTGTTTGGTACTATTCTTTCTCATCTGCAAGGGGTCACTATACACCAGTTTTCAGTTCTTCCTGGTGGTTCATAATTTATCAAGGAAATATCATTACACCATACATGCAGACATACAAAACTCACTTAAATTCCTTATTTTGTTGGGCCAAGCAGATGGACCTTATTCAGTGTCGTTTCTTCTGACGTCCTGAGAAATTCTGCTCTAGCTCACCACTGTTCGAATATCTTTTGGTATTCTATTGCCATGTATGAGAAATGTACACCAACATTCTCATTATGAAATAATATTGCTAGGCCATAATTATTGTTCGGTCATCTAAAACACTTGTTTTCAGATGACCCCACATGTTCAGAGCTTGAAGTTAGGAGGTAGAAAATAGCAATGACGATGACTTACAAAAGCCGTCTCCTTTTCAAGTGTTAAAGCTTTTTCTGCTAAGAACCACCACTCCCAGCCCCTGAGAAAGTGATCATTCCTGCTTCCTTGTATCTTCCAGGTTCATGACATGGGGAAGAAACTGGATTTCCTCGTAGATATGCACATGCAGCACATGGAGAGGTTGCAAGTGCATGTCACAGATTTCTGCCCCACCAAGGGCATCTCATCACCAGCTGAGGTGGAGAAGAAAGATAACAGGGAGTCTGATTTGAAAGCTATCATATGCAACTATTCTGAAACAGGGCCCCCAGAGGACCCCTACAGCTTCCACCAGGTGCCCATTGACCAAGTTGGCCCCTATGGATTTTTTGCCCATGACCCAGTCAGTCTGCCTCGTGAGGTACCCACTTCCGTAAAGGGCAAAGTGACCCTCTCCTCCTCAGCAAACACATATGCAGAGAGGCCGACCGTCCTTCCTATTTTGACTCTTCTCGACTCTCGAGTGAGCTATTACTCCCAGGCTGAACTGCACGACCCTTTCCCAGACCGGGTCTCCCCCCGACAGAGACGCAGCATCACGCGGGACAGTGACACACCGTTGTCCCTGATGTCTGTCAACCATGAGGAACTGGAACGGTCTCCCAGTGGCTTCAGCATCTCCCAGGACAGAGATGATTACATGTTTGGCCCAAATGGAGGGTCAAGTTGGATGAAGGAGAAAAGATACCTTGCTGAAGGTGAGACAGACACGGACACAGATCCCTTCACGCCCAGTGGCTCCATGCCCCTGTCATCCACAGGGGATGGGATTTCTGATTCAATCTGGAACCCTGCTAACAAGCCCATTTAAAGGGGTCATGGGCTGACTCCTTGTAATATAGACAGACTCTGTACAGCTCATGACTCTCACACCTGACACCAGTCAGATCACCAATGGCTGCATCAAGCGCATGCATGTTGTGGTGGCCCCCACCTGGTAGGGGCTTGTCATGGCCTTTTTCACCTCATGTCATCACAATGAAGCCGCTTCCTTTTCAGCATGGTTTGCATGACTTTACACTATATAAACCGTACCACTAATCGCTTCTAGGACACACATTTATCTGCAGTTCTTACTTTTAATCATGTTGGAACCAGTACAGGGAGAAACTATTATTTGTGTTAATTGTCCATTTGGTTGACTGGTTTGGATTTTAGTTAGGTAAGTAGAGAAAGGAATTCAAGCTATTTCTCTAACTACTGCCCCATTGTGTAAAAACAGTCCAACTATTTTTCCAAAGCAATCAAATAATTTTCTCAATTAGAGAGCATATTGTATTATCAACCAGTAATATTGAGTACTGAGTAAATGTGTCAGGAAAGAAATGGCATCGTCATTCCACCTCTTAAACCTAGGATTTGAAAAATTATTTCAGGAACAGCTGACAACACTTTTCTGAAAGTTCCTAACGACCCCTTTCTTGGTCTGCCATTTTCAGCATCATGCCTCAGTTTCTTCCTCTGTAAAAGATGGTAGTAATCCTAAGGGCATTTTAATTAATTATGAATTGATAGAGAAAAGATACTCACACATACATTTAAATAATCCCCAATTGCACAGCCAAATATAATCAAATTTATCAGATATAGGGTGCCTTCTGGGCAAAAGCTAAGTTCAGTGCCTTCAAAATGGGATTCCCACACACGTTTTCTCTCTATGACATTTCTACACACAATAACCATCTCAAGTGGAAGTTAGTGTCCTGCGGGCACATGAATTACCTGGTTCAACTCTTTTTATGTAAAAGTAAGAGCTACTCATCTCAAGTGAAGAGATATGCCCAGGGTCTCTCGATTATTCCCTAGAGAGGTGGATCCAAAGTTAGTCAGCTAACTTGCCCCTTTCTCTGATTTCCTGCTACATCACTGCTATTGACAAGGTGGAAGTCAGAAATTATGCCAATACTTTGATATTTATATTCTGTCTTTTGTGGAAAAGAGTCACAATACAATTTATCTAGCAGGAGGAGGCTTTCTGTTCTTGTAAAACATGCTTGCTTGATGCATTACATTTTGGATGCAAAACACAAATAGCCTACAGCATTTATTAATATGTGGTTTAGTAAAATTTTCAGAAAAACCTGACTTCATTCTTCCAGATTTTTAAAACACATGTGGCCATAAGACCAGCTAAAGAATAAGCAGTAGTTTGGAAGGCACTGCCCTATTGTCTAAAGTAATATTACTAAGCACAAGCCATCCTACGGCCTATTACAAGATGTTCTGCTTTTTAAAATTTTTTTTGGTTTTTGGTTTTTGGGTCACACTCAGCAGGGCTCAGAGGTTACTTCTGGCTCTTCGCTCAGGAATCATGCCTGGGCATCTACAGGGGACCATATGGGATGCCAGGATTTAAACCACCATTAGTCCTGGACCGGCTGCATGCAAGGCAGATGCCCTACCGCTGTGCTATCTCTCCAATCTTCTGCTTTCTGATATACTCTGACAAAAAAAGATTTCTGTTGAGTCTGAGCTGAAATAGCTAAATGACTAAAAACAATCTTCCTACTTTTACATATCCAAGCAATGGTTCTGTATTGTTGTTATGTTGACCTCTAAGATGATCAAAATGGCTAAACAAAATATCCATATGAAAATGCCACTTTTGTTTTGCTCATGCTCTGGTCTAGAGCTGGGGAAGTTATGAAATCTGATCGAAGGTCTCATTATTACCTAATTCAAGGGTATTGTACTGTGCTGAACAGAGGAATTGTTTTCTCAGTTATTCTTTTCAAACTATGTCAATAGCTTCTGTACAAAAGACTCAGAGAACAGTAATAAAGCTTAGTCCCGATTTTCAGAACTTACAACCAAATCCTGAAGTATTATGAGAGATATAAAAGAAGTTTTTCATGAGTCGGTATTGATCTTGTAGTCCCAGGAAGCAAATACACAGAACGGACAGGTATGTCATACATGAAATACCTTTCAATGATTTTCAGATTTAGGTTGTCTGTCCAATAATCATGAAGGCAAAGGGTATTTTTTTCTTATCCTTTTTCCTTTCAATTTTATTTGGGAGCCCCAGGCCTCTTCCTTTGTATTTGACTTGATTTCTGATCTTTCTGGTACCTTTCACTAGAAATGTTTGAGCTACTTATCACAATACATGTTGTTTTGTGTATTTACATATATACGTAACATTATACACACACACACACACACACAATTTGGAACAAAATCAAGCTAAAAACAAAAAAGAGGAAAAGAATGAATTAACCACTCTACATATCCACCAATTATTGTTTCTCACTAATATTTTTGGACCCTAATAACTTCAGCATTTTACAAATATATGCATCTGTAAGGCTGAAATGATAGTACAGGAGATAGGGCACTTACCTTGTATGTGGCCAAATTGAATTCAATCCCCAAAACCCTATATGATCCTCTGAGGCCCACTAAGAGTGATTCCTGAGACAAGAGCCAAAAGTAAATCCTGAGCATAGCTGGGTATGGCCCTCCAACAAAATAAAACAAAATAAAAATTCCAAATAAACGCATCTGTCAGTAATCCAATGAAGTTCTTATGTAAAAGAAATGAAATTTTTCATCTTCAAGCCAAGCGACTTATCATGCATTCAAAGGTATTAGAGAGTATTTGCATAACATACATAGGATTCATAGTTATTTTTTTCTAACAGTAGGAAGGTAGGTCTAGCTGCCCTCCTGGATCAAAGTCCAGGAAACAAGGATTCAATTTGTGTTGTGTCACTGTTTTCATGATATAGTAAGAAGACCAAAAAAAAAGAAAGCTAATATTTGTTATTTTCCATCTAAGGAAATAAACAGACCTTCTGAAATATGCTATATTGATCATTCTTTTTAAAATTAAAATTAAAAAGAATTCCAAGATAGCAAACAAAACCTATTCAAGTTGCCTAATAGTAGGCATTAAGATACATGAGTAGGGACTGAAGAGATAGCACAGCAGTAGGGCATTTTCCTTGCATGCAGCCAATCCAGGACGAAAGGTGATTTGAATCTTGGCATCCCCGAGCCAGCCAGGAGTGATTTCAAGTGCAAATATAGGAGTAACCCCTGAGCACTGCAGAGTGTGGCCCCAAAACAAAAACAAACAAACAAACAAAATATGTGAGAGTGGTGGTGCAGCAATAGGGCATCTGCCTTGCACATGGCTGACCTAGGATGGACCATGGTTTGATCTTCCAGCATCCCATATGGTCCCCCAAGCCAGGAGCGATTTCTGAGCATAGAGCCAGGAATAATCCCTGAGCATCACCGGGTATGGCCCAAAATTAAACAGACAAACAAAAAAGATATGTGACCTTTATTAAGATGTTACCAGTGAGATGGCATCATGCGTCTGGCAGGCATTCATTGCCTGTGATTTGAAATAAGTAATAGAGGGAAACTATTGTGTATACACGCAAAGCTCTTTAAGTCAAGAAAAGTAATAATACAAATTTCTGACACAATTAGTTTCCAACATGACATATGATTATGTAATCCTCAGAAACCAATGGCACCAAAGTTCAGCCAAGGCACTGCAATAGATTAGGGAAAAGAAATGTAATAAAGCAAATTCATTTCATCACAAAAATCAAAAATGATTTTATGAAGTGAAACATTGATTTGTTTTTAGTCTCTTGCTATACTGTGATATGTGAAAACTAGAAGTCATCCTTCTAGCATGATCGAACAGTGTGATTAAATCTACTTTCAACTCTTAAGTGAAAGTTTCCAGGGAAAGTGCTAAGATCAAGTGTGATATTCAAATACCAGCAGACATACACTAAAAATTTAAGAAAAATGCAAAGAGAAAAGAAAACAAATCAAATAAGTTTTATCATTAACCCTTTGAGCTGAGAACTGATTACATTTATTAGGCTAGATTAGATTGTGCTATTTTTAAGCCTCAGCTTGAATGAACATAATTATAAAATTTAAGACTCATTTTGGGTCAAAATAAATTATCAACAATTAAGCTTTTCAATACCTATCCAGTTCCTAGTAGCTTGAAATTGTAAGAATAATTATTCATTAGAAAAACTTATGGGGCCGGGTAGGTGGCGCTGGAGGTAAGGTGTCTGCCTTGCAAGCGCTAGCCAAGGAAGGACTGCGGTTCGATCCCCCGGCGTCCCATATGGTCCCCCCAAGCCAGGGGCGATTTCTGAGCACATAGCCAGGAGTAACCCCTGAGCATCAAACGGGTGTGGCCCAAAAACAAACAAACAAACAAAATAAATAAATAAATAAATAAATAAATAGAAAAACTTATGATAACAGGATCTACTCATAATTTTCCAATATTGATCTCATAATTTTATGCTATTTTATGAGAATATAATAAAATCTTTGTTTATCAATTTGATCATATTAATTAAACATCAGCCTACCACCTGAGGTAAGGCATTAGATGTTCAGAGATAAGAAAACTAGTTCTTACCATAAGAAAGCTAAAAAATTTGACTGCCATAATGATGATTATGCTGTAGACATTTTGTCTATGAGAAATGAAAAATATCTTAAGGATTTAGAGATTAAATCCTTAAGGATTATTCTAACATGGATGCTTCCTCTTTCAAAATCTACACTGAGATCTGGAGTGATTGTATAATAAGTAGTGTTTGTCTTGGGTGTGGCTGAACTGGTATCCCACAGGTTTCCCAAGCACTTCCAGGGTAATTTCTCAATATGGAGGCAGGAGTAACTCCTGAGCAGCACCAAGTAAGGTCCAGAAAAGAAAAATAGAAAGACATCTATCTTAGCTATGGAAGAAAAAGATAGCAAAATTTTGTGTGGTAAGGATGACAGCAGCCTACCGAAGGCTGTGTTGAGTGGTGAGTTGAGTTTGGGCTTCATGTTTTGGACCTTATAGTTCCAGATGAATTGTGCAAGGATATTTTTAGAAAACCATGTTACTTCTTTTTAAATCTCTACCTAGATTAGGGTTAGGAAGGAAGCAGCTACTTCCATTCCATTAGTTTCTCTAGGAAACTTGTACACTATGCTAGTTAGAACCTACATATCAAATTATCCTGGAAAAAAAAAAGAGATGTAAGGTGTTTAGTGACCTAAAAGGTCAACTACTTTGAATAATGTTGCCTAGCAGACCCAGATTTTCCAGTAAGATATCCTATAGCTTGTCTTTTTCATGAATGCACTTCCAGGGTACCTAGGATTAGAAAGATTTTTATTGCTTCCTGTTACTCCAGATTTTCTAAGCAATGTCCCCCATATCCTTACTTGTCATTGCAGGCATTTTAAAAAGCTGTAATTTAAAAATTACAAATTTTTAAACATTTAAAAATTATAATTGTATCAAAAATCAATCCTAAATTCTTAGGTTACAGATATTATTCAAAATTTCATAAACGAAGCAATAATCCCCTAAACAAGACATCAAAGATACTCCCTGATTCCCAGTTGAGAGCATGTTAGGGTCCAGATGATTTATAGTGAGTAAGTGATTTTAGAAACCAGAAGTAGAAGTGTAAAGGAGATGGGAAGAATACAGAAATAAGATGACTATAAATTTAAATTTCAGATCATTCAAAAAGTATCTGATTTTTCGGTTTGTTTTGATTTCCAAATGAGACCATAATTATATACAAAAGGCCCCAAGGGTACAAGTTGTAGTACACCAGGGAAGAACACAGAGAATAATATTTTAAAAATAAATTCATGCTTTATTATAATGTATGTGGTCTTAAATTTCTTAAATACCTGTAAATTCTAATTTTACCACAAAAATAATTTTCCTGAGAAGAATAATATAAATGTATCCTTGACAAATAGCTTTTTAATTGAGTGCATCTTTACACAAAACCATGTAACCCAATTAAAATGAAAGGAAACAGATTCTTGGAATGAAGTTAGAAAGGATATTATAGTTTAGTGGCTAAGTTGTCCTTAAATTTTAACAGCTTCAACATGAATATCCCTCAGGAAAACTATGATGGGTATTGTTCCTTATCATTATAAATGCAGGAAGATAGAAAGACCTAATTTAATAGCTTCGTAGATGCTCAGAGATCTGGGATAACTACTTCTTAGAGTTTAAAAAAATGAGGCCTGGAGGACAGGGAGTCATTTGGTTTCTCAATGAGTAAATGAGTTATTGGGTAGTAAAATAAATCTAGAAATTAGATTTCCTAATTCCTAATGACAGAGAGCAAAACTGAAAATAAAATTATAAGGGTGAAGAACAAAGCACTGCTGTTGTGTCCAGAAGATAAATGAGAATTTCCTGGCCTTGTCAAGAACTTGATAAGCCAGACACACATTGGGGAGTGGGAGATTCTTTTTTCTAATATATAATCTATAAACTCATACTCAAAAATATTCTGCTACTTACAAATTGAAAAATGACTACATAAATGATTGCTGTTATGTATGTTTGAGAAATAGAATGAAGAATATTATTTTGCAAGCACTCCTCTCCTTAAGTCTGTTGAACACTGCTACTTTGGCTCTTTATTGCCCTACCAGCCATGAATGTCTTCTCTTTGTTCCATCACTTGAATACATTAAGCTCTACAAGTAAATTGAGAGCAGGATTTGCTCTTGAAAAAATACACAGGAATTTTATTTTAGGAATTCATTGTATTTTCTTTAGTATCATCTATATGACCTTAAGTTGCCAACTCCGCTAAGGTGTCCATTTGGGCTAAGCTCTATGCATCTCACATGAGAGGCACCTGTCTCCTCCTAGTTTGTTATAGAAAATGCACCTGTTAGCTAGGTTTCAAAAACTAAAAGGATACCAACAAGATTCAATTTAAGACATGTTCATCAAACTAGGAAGTTAAGAAATCAAGTCGTCTCTTGACTCAAATAAGGACTCTCACTTACGTTGTCTTGGGATAGACAAGTACAAAGCTCCTGTTTTCCAGAATCAGCGTTTCAATGATCTTGAGTCAGACCAAATCAGATAGTCCTAACAGAGAAAATATTCAGGTTCTTACATGATGTCATTGAAAGGGGATTTTAAAGACAGATTCTACCCAATTTTTACTTCCAAATAATGGTGTCTAGAAGCTAAAATAATTTTAGAGGTAAATAAGTAAACTAGGAGTTCTATATCAGAATAGCTTCAATGTGACACATAAGAAAGCAGTCAAATATCTAGACCAGTAGTTAGCTATATATTTTTTATTCCTCTTAGACTTGTCCAATGAAATACCATTTGCTGCCTATGAGTGATGGAATATGAGTGCATGCTTTCTTTACAATCTCATTCTCTTCCTCTACCCACAGACTGAGGCTAAATAAAAGCAGAAAACCTTAATCCACATTCTTTAGAAGTAAAGCAAGATATTTTTCCTGACACAATTCAGCCAATATCACAATCCCACGAGGGCAGTATTACTTTCTCCATCTAATAGATGGAGAAACTGGAGTTGGAGAGAAAAACCCCTTGGCAAAGGATGCATCTTATCAAGAGGTAGAGTTGGGATCTTAATCCCAGTTTCATACTTCCAACACTCATTCACTCTGTTCCCTGGTATCACAGATCAATAAGAATGTCCCCCAAACCATGCCTATTGACCCATTGACTTACCTGTAACTCCTTTTCCTCAGTCATATTATAGTAAAACGATCATAGGTTCACTGAATCATATGGGGGGGGGGAAAGGAGTGATTTCTGCATTGGCTGCGGCACTTCACTTGCCTATTCAGTGAGTTCTACCTATTTCTTTAAGTTGTTTCACAGTTAAGCTATCAAATAAAAAATATAGTACTGCACAATTTTTTTCTGCATCATATTGAAATTCACTAGCTCTCTGAGTTTGGTGTAACTGCAGATAGCCTCTCAAAATTCCCTGTTCTCACCCCCAAAGAATGGCCTCTCATTGTTTTAACAAAACAAGTTCAAATCTGGCCTGCCTTTGGACTTCGTCACCATACTGTACTTTTATTTCCATGCTTTGATATCTTGTAGAAACAGGTGAGTATTCATAAAACATTCTCTGGGAAGCCAAATGCTTAGAACATATGTGTCACATGAAATTAAAAAACTAAGGTTCCCAGAGGAAACAAATCAACTCTGGTAATTGGGCCCTTCTTTCTCCTCTAAATCTTTTCCCAATAGGAGAGGAAAGCAACTCCATTCTCCAAATTTCTTGCAAGGGTTCAGAGTCCGGGTGGGAGGTCAGGTCTCAAAATTGGCAAAAAAATTTCCTCAAATCAGAGCTTTTTAAACTTCATCCAACTTTACTTTATTGTTTTAACAAAACAAAAATTCTCTACATTGCTTCCAATGGGAAACTCAAACATTACAATGGGATATGGCTATTCTATTTTCTCTTTCTAATGTAGCAATGATGGAAAACACCAATTTCTTAGAAATGATTAATATTTCTAGTAAAATAAGCCCACTGAATTTAATTTTGGATTGTGTTTTCTTTAAATCCTTTTATGGCATAGAATTCTGGTGCCTTGCTCCCTGAATTTGTCTTAGTGCTACAAGTAGGCTTTCTTCATATTCTGGCTTACACAGGAACACAACTATTCCACAAGTGGCCTTTAGTGCTCTTTATAATATGATTTCCTGTAATTTTTAAAATGTATGTGTAATTTCTATTCTGGCTCTGTCCAATATTTGAACAACTTTAATAGGTTGATTTCCATATATATTATGCAAACAATTCTTACCTGATTTTTTATGTTCTATTTAAAACAAATAAATACTGCACCACTTATTAATAAATAGACATTTCAATGATCATGTGCCAGAATGTTATTTGCTTCTAAAGAATTCTCATGTGATGATTATTTAGGATAGTTAGCATGTATTGCTATGGCAGATACCCTCCACTTATGGTCTAATACAACAAAGATTTATTTATCGTTCTTATCAGAGTTTAGTATGGATGTTCTAGGTTTCAAAAGTGATGCATGGAAAAGAAATGCACTCATTATTAAGCCTCAAATATAGTTGTCCTTTACTTCTATCCATAGAGCCAGGAAAGAAAAGATGTAGAAGACGTGTTCTTTGCTTTGTATGGCCTGGGATTCAAACTGAAGATTTCACTTTCACTCCTGTTTCACACGGTAGCTACCACATTGCAGGAGAACCTAGGGAATATAGTGTTAGTATTGCCCAACATGAGAAAATGTGTTGACTTTAAGCTTTGTTCACCATAGAGATATGACTGTTTCAGATATGCCCTTCATAGTAAATGGTAACAAAACTACTTTAGCAAACACAAGTGTCCCTGTGACAAACAATAGAAGAACATATGGCAGCATTAAAATTTTAGTGTTGACAAGTATCATCTCCTTTTCTGGTGACACCAAGTGCAGCAAACAAAAATATAAATTATTATCTTTTTAATTATTGGTGATATACTTTCATAAGTCAATTTTTAAACTCTATCTCCTCAAAAATTTAGTGTTAATCATATCTACTTTTTTCCTTCTAAAATGCTGTTTATCTCAATTTAAAATTTTCTTTACTTAATAAATATTAATCACTGGTCCAGCAATGACTCAGTGTCAGAAGCACTCACTATGCAAGTGTGAAATTATGCATTTTATTCCTGTTGCTGCCTACTTATACTGATTTCTGCTATTTGTGATCCTAAGCACTGAACAGTATGTGAAATCTCTGACATATTGCAAGCAGGTGTTTGTAAACACAACAACTGAAGTATAAGACCCCTGTAAGCATTATAATTAAGTATGTACAAACACTGCAGCCAGGTGGGCAATCCCAGCAATCACTGTGCAAACACTGAAACAAATGTTGTGCAACCCCCAACAAATAACGAAGTGTAGTTTGTTGGACAATCAGATGTACTGTATTCCAGCAAGTAACACAATCAAGTATGTGTATGTTTTAGGCCAAGAGCAATAATAGTATAGTGGATAGGATATTTATCTCACAATATATTTATCTTTTCAATCCCCATACCTCATAAATCCTCTGAGCCCAGCAAGGAATGATCCTTGAGTTTAGAGTCAGGAATAAGCCCTAAGCACTGCTTGATGTGACCCAAATACAACAACTAAAAAATGTCTGTGTTGTTATGATGACAATAGCAGCATCAGAAAAAAAGAGGAAATGAGGAATTTTTTTAAATTAAAAAAATATGTAAGACTTGATGGACAGACCCCCAAAAGAACTTCTCCTTCCCTGCTGGTGTCAAGAATACTGTCACTGTCCAAATGAGCTAGACCCTAGTCAATGAACCCCAGTGCATCACATAGAACATGCCACACCATAAGTGTGACGATGGAAAAACAATGCAGAATCTCCACTGTGCTTAGAGAATGAAGATGGTAGCTCAGATACCGAAAAAAAAAATGCCAACTACCTATTTAGCTTCTAACATATCTCCACCATGCTTAGAGAATGAAGATGGTAGTTCAGACAACCAAAAAAGTACCAATCACCTATTTAGCCTCTAAAGATAAAGATTTTAAAGAAGGGTTACTGTTGTATGCTTTGGGACAAAAGAAACATTTTAAGCAGCTTCTGCTTTGTTTCCTGCTCCATTTCCTACTTGGTTCCCTGATTTCCTCTATAAGGCAGCTGTGAAAGACACCAGTGATAAAAAACACCTGAGGGCATAACAGCAAGATATGCTGCCTCTGCCCAAAAAGAGCAGAGTCAGAAGATCGAGGCCTCGAAGCAGAGCAGAGCAATCACATACATATTCTAGCCAATGAAGTCCAGCACACTTAAAAAAACACCACACTACTAGCATCACAATGGGGAAACAACACAGGCAAGCAGCATGCATGGTGAAGGAAGATGGCAGCTCTGATAACCAGAAAAGTGCCAACCACCTATATAGCCACCCAGATAAAGAGATTCGATAAGAACAAGCCACAAATAAGAATCAAGAGAATATGAAGTTATAAATAAAAAAATTGCTAATAGACACATCATTATTTATAAAAAAATTCTCTAACTCTCCAAAAAAAAAAAAAGAAAAAAGAAAACTTCAAACTAAAATAATAGCACTGAAAAATTAGGTAGATGAAATGAAAAACTCAATAGAAAGCAGTTGAGGACAGAACCAGTGAACTGGAAAACTAATGTGGATAACAACTTCATTGAGCAGAAGAGACTGAAAAAGAGCCTTAAATTAAATGATAAGACATTATAAAAATTATTTAAAAACTCTCAAAGAATGTGAACAGGTTAAAACAGAAGTCTTTTATAAACTCAACAAAAACAAGAATTATTGAAGTCCCAGAGACCTAAGAAGAAAATCCCCAGGAAGAATTAATAGTCAAGGACATCATTAGAGAGAAACTGACAGAGCTAAAGACTGCATGTAACCAAATCCTGCAAACCTAAAGAGTACCAGCTTAAAAATACCCAAAGAAAAGCACCCGAAAACATACCCTAGTCACAATGATGAATCCCACAGATAGGTATAGAATACTGAAAGCAGCAATATCATAAAAGGAAATTATATTTTAAGGATCATTCTTCAGATGCAGTAAACTTGTCAAAGGAAACCCTCACAGCCAGAAGCCAGTGGTAGGACATAGTGGCAAAACTCAATGAATTGAATGCTTTGCCTAGAATACTGCACCCAGCCAGACTCACATTCAGGTTTGAAGGAAGTATACATAACTTCATGGATAAACAAGAGTTAAGAAACTTGACAGACTCAAAAAACAGCTTGAAAAAAAAAAAACGTGAAATATATCCTTTAAGAAAAGACAGACTAACAGACAAATAAAAATCCTACACAAAGAAAACACTAAGTCACATGACAATTATCTCTCTCAATGTCAATGAACTAAATGCACCAGGTAAGAAACACAGAGTGGCAAAATGGATCAAAAAGCTGAACCCGACATTCTTCTGCCTATAAGAAACACATCTGAATAGTCAGAACAAACATAGACTTAAAATCAAAGGATGGAGGACAATCATCCAAGCAAACAACTCCACTAAAATATCTGGAGTGGTCATATCAATATCAAAAGATACAAACTTTAGACTTAGAAAAGTTATAAGAAACAAAGATGGATATTTTGTAATATTCAATGGATATGTACAACAAGAAAAAAATCACACACCTAAACATATGCACACCCAATGAGGGACCAGAAAAAATATTTAAAACAGTTTTCGACAAATCTGAAAGAAGACGTCAATAGCAACACAATAGTGAGTTATCTCAGCATCACCCTATCACCCCTTAATAGGTCAACTAGGCTGAAATTTAACAAGAATATACTAACTCTGAAAAGAGAAATGGAAGAAAGTGGCCTAGTAGATTTATATAGGGTACACCATAACCAGAAAACTGAAAACACATTCCTCTCCAATTCACCTTGGTTATTCTCCACCTGCTGGCCCATAAAACGTATCTCCATAAAATCAAGGGGATAGAAATTATACATACTACCTTCTTATATCACAAGGCACTGAAATTAGAAGTGAATTATAAAGGGACACAGAAGAGAAACTGGAATACCTGGAAACTAAACAGCTCAATACTAAAGAAACAGTGGATCAGAAATAAAATCAGAGTAAATCAAAAGGTTCCTGGAAATAAATGCAAATGAAGACACAAATTATCAGAATTTCTGGGACACAGCAAAAGTGGTACTAAGAGGAAAATGTATAGCTTTGCAAGCACACATCAAGAATAAAAAGGGACCTACATAAATAGATTAATGGCACAGCTTACAAAATGATCAACAAAATGAAATAAAAATAAGTAGGTTGAAGAAAATAAATAATAAAACAGAGCAGAAATCAATGAAGTGGAAATCCAAAAAAATTTGAAAGGTCAATGAAAACAAAACTTGGTTCTTTGAAAAAATAAACAAGATTGATAAATCACTATCTAAATAAAAAAAATAGGGAGAGAGAGAAATTTAAACAGGATTAGAAATGAAAAATGAGAGATCACTACAGATACTACAGAGATGATAATAAAAAGTATTTCCCCCCCCCCAAAAAAAAAAGCCCAGGCCCAGATGAATTGACTAATGAATTCTTTTAAATTTTTTTAAATTTTATTATATTCATTTAATTTTATTTCTCTGAACAGTGAGGTGGGGAAAGATCTACATTTTTTTTTTTTGGTTTTTGGGTCACACCCAGCAGTGCTCAGGGGTTACTCCTGGCTCTATGCTCAGAAATCACTCCTGGCAGGCTCAGGGAACCATACGGGATGCCGGGATTCAAACCACTGACCTTCTGCCTGTAAGACAAACGCCTTACCTCCATGCTATCTCTCTGACCCCTTTCAAACCTTTCAAAAGGAACTAGTACCAATCTTTTTAATGCTCTTTAAGGAAAATAAATAAATCAAAACAATCCCAAATAGATTTTATAAAGCTAACATCGCCATAATACCAAAACCAGACAGAGATGCTGCAAGAAAAAGAAAATATCCCAGATGAGGATGGATTATTATCCGCAAATCAATCAACATAAATACCATACCAAAAAAGGGAAAATAAAAACCATATTCATATCACTAGATGCAAAGAAAGCATTTGATAAGGTTCAACACCCATTCATGTTAAAAACTCTCAACAAGATGAGAATGGAAATAACTTTTCTCAATATAGTCAAGGCCATCTACCACAAGCCATGGCTAATATTATTCTCAATGAGGATAAACTAAAAGCATTTTCTCTATAATCTGGTACAAGACAAGTCTGCCCCCTCTCACCACTCCTATTTAACGTAGTACTGAAAGTACTTGCCATAGCAATTAGGCAAGAAAAAAACATCAAAGGCATCCTAATCAAAATGGAAGAAGTCAAGCTCCCACTGTTTGCAGATGACATGCTTCTATATATCGAAAATTCTACAGACACTACCAAAACCTTCTAGAAATAATAGATTAATATAATGAAGTGGCAAGTTACAAAATGAATGTACAAAAGCATTGGCCTTCCTATGCACCAACAATGATAGAGAAGAAATGGACATTAAAAAATCTCATTCATGTCTATGGCCATACCATCGTGAAAGCACCTGATCTCGTCTGGTCTCAGAAGCTAAGCAGGATCGGGCTGGTTAGTACGTGGATGGGAGACTGCCTGGGAATACCGGGTGCTGTAGGCTTTAAAAAATGGCAATAGTTTCAAACGCATTGTATAGATTTAAGAATACCCATGACATTCTTCAAAGAAGTAGATCAAACAGTCCTGAATTAATTTGGAACATTAAACATCCATGAAGGGCTAAAACAATCCTTATGAAAAAGAATATGGATGGCATCACTTTCCCCAACTTTAAATTGTACTCCAAAGTCAAAGTCATTAAAGCAGAATGGTATTGGAGTAAAGACAAAATCACAGATCAGTGAAATAGACTTGATTAATCAGATATTTCCTGGATCAATCATTCTTTAATAAAGGGGCAAAAAATATGAAACAAGTGGAGCAAAGAAAGCCTCTTTAACAGTGGTGCTAAGACAACTGGTCGGCCATATGCAAAAAGTGAACTCGGACCATGCACCATGCACAAAGGTGAAATCCAAATGAATTAAAGACCTGGAAACCTAATATCATAAGATATATACAACATGTATTTAAAACATTTCATGACATTGAGACTAAAGGCATCTTCAAGGAGGAAACATGACTGTCAAAACAAGTGGAAGCAGAGATTAACAGAAGGGACTGTATTTAGCTGAGATGTTTCTGCACCTCAAAGGAAATAATGATGTGGATACAAAGGCCACCCACAGAATGGGAGAAACTATTCACCCAATACCCAACAGATAAGGGGCTAATCAAAGATATACAAGGTACTGACAAAACTTAACAAGATAAAAAATATCTAAACCCATCAAAATTGGGGAGAAGAAATGAACAGACACTTCACATGAAAAAATGTTCCACATCACTAATCATCAGGAAGATGTAAATCAAAAGAACCATCTAACACCACAGAGATTGGCACACATCACAAAGAACAAAAAAATCAGTGCTGGCTAGAATGTGAGGAGAAAGGAACTTTCATTCACTGCTGGTGAGAATGCTGTCTAGTACAGCCTTTATGGAAAACAATATGGATATTTCTCAAAAAATGGAAATTGAGCTCCTATATGATCCAGATATACAGCTACTAGGGATATACCCTAGGAACACAAAAACGCAATACAAAATATGCACACCTATATTCAATGCAGCACTATTTATAATAGACAGAATCTGGAAGCAATCCAGATGCCTGACAACAGATGAGTGGCTGATGAAACTGTGGTACATATTAAATGAATGGAATACTATGCAGCCAACAGGAAAAATGAAGTCATGACATTTTTCTATACATAAATAAATATGTAAACTATGATGCTGAGTAGAATAAGTCAGTGGGAGAGGGATAGACACAGAATAGTCTCACTCATCTATGGGATTTGAGTAATATAAAAGACAGTATTGTAATAATACCCAGAGACAATATAGATAAGGGCTGGAAGGACTGGCCCATGATATGAAGCTTACCTCAAAGAGTGGTGAGTTCAGTTAGATAAATAGCTACACTGACAACTATCATAACAATGGTAGTGAGTGAGAGAAGTAGAATGCCTGTTTCAAATATAGGCAGGCGTAGGGGAGGAGAGAACTGGTGGGCTTTGGTGGTGCAAAGGTTGCACAGGTAAAGGGGGTTGTTCTGTTTTATAACTGAAACCCAACTGCAAACATATTTGTAATTATGGTGCTTAAATAAAATATTTAAAAATAAAAAACTTAAAAAAAATCAATATGGACATTTCTAGAAAACTAGAAATTGAGCTTCTCTATAACCCAGCAATACCACTGCTAAGGATATATCCCAGAATCACCAAATCACAATACAAAAATGCCTTCTGCATGCCTATGTTCAGTGCAGCATTATTTACGATAACCACAATCTGAAAACAACCCATATTTCTGACAACATATGAGTTAAGAAATGAGTTAAACAAATGAGTTAAAGAAATCATGGTACATCTACACAATAGAATATTATGAGGCTGTCAGAAAAAAATGAATTAATGAAATTTTCCTATCCATGGATGGACATGGACATTATTATGCTGATGAAATGAGCCAGAGGAAAAGGGATGGACAGAGAGTAATTTTATTATTATTATTATTTTTATTTAATTATTATTATTTAATATTATTATTATTATTAAAATTTTATTATTATTGTGAGATATAAGAATAACAAGAGATAATATGGTTATAATACCCAGAAACAACAGAGACAAAGGTCAGGAGGTCTAGTCCAGGGTAGAAAGCTCACCACAAAGTAGTGTCCACTAGTACAATGATAGTTGGAACTGATTTTTCTGGACAAGAACTAGGTGCTGAAAGTGGAGAAACTAACAGGCAAGACCTCCTCCATTAACAATAGTGCACAACACAATGTCAAAAAGAAAAGAGAGAAGCAATTTGGCTGCCTTAGCAAGGTAGAGGTAGGGGGTTGGAGGAAAACAGGAGATAATGGTAATGGAGATGGGGAGGATATATTACTGAAGGATGATGTACCTTTTATGATTGAAACCCAACAACGAACAATTTTGTAACCACAATGCTTAAATAAAGCAATTAAGATACATTGAGATAAGATAAATATATGCAATTTACTTGAGTACAAATATAATGGTTTGTTCAAAAACAGAAAGAAAAATAATCATTTATTATATATTTTCCACATGTCAAGCATTCAAGCAACATTGGTTTCATAGTATAAATATTGTATGTTTCCAACTCATCTAAATCACTATGATAGTGGTGACGAAAATAGTAGTATGCTGGTCCTCATTCATCGTGGGAAGTATGAGGATGCAGAAAGAATTCTCTGTAGAAATAGAGAGAAGTGCTTACTCTTCCAAAAAGAGGTATCAAAGACTTCTTGAAAAAAAAAATAAGGTCTGAAAGAAGTACTTAAGGATGGTTTGGTGAGGCCAAGCACTGAAAATGGGGCCTGTTATAGAAGGGGCATTCAGACCATGAAAATTGAATTAGCAGAGAAATATGCGTTTCAAGTAGGCTTAACTTCTCAGTTCTGTTTAAAGGAAAAATACTTTTGTTTTTACTTTTGTGTTGCTTATATCCATTGACTACAGTAACCAACTTAATGGCACATATATCTCTGGGAAATGAACCATCCCAAGCATTGTTTTACAAAGGAGAAAAATGGCTGGCATGCTTGCAATTTCAGAAGTAGAGAAGAGGTTCAGAATCCAGGCAGATAATACCTGGGGGGGTGCCTTGATTCCCTTAGAAACTTCTCTGCCAAGTCTCATAACTCATTGAGCAATGAGAAAATCTCTTCATGGTTTGAACCTTCTTTCTCCTTTATATGTTTTTGTTTGTTTGGTAACTCCATTGGCAGTGCTCAGGGTCTCCTGATACTGCACTTAGAAACCACATCTAGTGTACTGGAGAGACCATATGGTGAAAGTGGATCGGCCATCTGTAAGACAAGCAGACATTTTAGTCACTGTTCTTTATCCCATTCCCTCTTTTCGGATCTCCCATCCCCACTTCCATTTTCAGAGTACAGCTTGGAATTTCCCTTCAAAGGAACTAATCCCCTTATAGCTAAGAACTGGGAAAAGTCTGTTGGCCACATAGAAGAATCTGTTATATTGGTAATAAATAATCATATAATATTATTTACTAACAAATACCTATACAAAAAGCCTATCTGTCTGTACTTCCCTATCTCTCCTACCCACCATCCTCTCCCTTCCCATGGCTCCATGAGACAAGATAACACTTATCAGCATACGCATCTATATCAGATGCCTCCAAATTAAATTGAACTTTACCTCTCCCTCACTCTGTTCGGCACGAAATTCTGACGATTCTTTCCACAGACAGTACTTTTCTTGCTGCACTTACTTCATTCCAGTTTTCTAACTCATCTAACTCACCATAAGTGGTGACACAAAAGTAAAATTTATAGATAAAAAACCAATAGTTACCTTACTATGTTTATATTTCTATGGTTCTTTATCACTTGCATTTTTTAAAGTTTTTTTTCAGCGGTTGACACTGGAGATGGGATGAATATTTAAAAATTACATGTCAAAAACTCAACTATAAATAACCTTGTAAATCATAGCTATTTAATTAAATAAAAGGTATTGAATAAAAGTTTTCTTTAGCACAATTAGTCCTCAATAAACAATATTTCTCATGCATATCATTGTCTATGCAGTCAGCGTCAACCCTTGCCCCCACTTCATTGACACTACTTCTACCATCTAACATTCTATAGACTTCTACACATAATGAAATATTCTTTTCTCCTGAACATTTAAATGCTGTGTCTTGATCACACAAGGGCAACAATCCAAAACCAAACCCAAACAAAAAATCCCTGTTGACTTACTAAGGTATAGAGACTCATTTGATATGCTATAAACCTTCTCACTCAAGTCAAACCAGGTCCGTGGAAGGTTAGCACATGCAAGGCAAATTCCCTACCGCTTGTGCCACTACTCCAGCCTTCACAAGTCTAGTCTTAAAAGGCTAAAAGCCAGAGAAATCTATATGGAAAGGGATGCTTGACAGAGGCTGTGAACTTGGGCAAAGGTCAAAGTTGCCCTGGGGAATCAGCAAGGATAAAGCTAAAGAAATAAATGTTGAGACATCATATTCTTCCCTTAACTCCCCTGGGAGCTAATTTTTACTGAACTGAAGAAGAAAAACATATTACATGGGGCTGGACTGACCTTTGAAAAACAGAAATGCATACAGGATTTAATTATGGCATGATGAATATATAATCTCTAAAAGGACATCTAGAAAAAAGTCAAAGCTTTCAGAAGCTTGGGAAGATATGGCATAAAGTGTCACATAGAATGGGAAAAATACACAAGAAGAAACCACAGGGAGTGGTTGTCAGGAAAATGATAGAGACCATAGGATCACAGGGAGAAGAACTTTACAATGAGATTATTATGTTGATGATCCAACAGAAGGTTGGATCATGCAGGATGTGAACAGGAAAGAGGCATTTATGTAATATGGGAAAACTGAAAGGGACAGTTTTCTAAGCAAGAAGGCTGATGATGGAGGTAGGAGATGTCAAGATGTTCAAATTACTTTCTCCAATTACCAGTGAACTCAGAGGTGGTAGGAGGTTATATAGGTAGAGTATCCCCTTCATCTATATTTGAAATCCCACATAGACAAAGATGAATACAGGGACAGATAGTATAGCACGTCTACATTTGTTCTTTGTACACAGCTGACCTGGATTCAATCCTTAGCATAGAATATGGTCTGGGGGCTCTACTAGGAGTGATTCCTGAGCATAGAGCCAAGAAAAAACTCAAGAGCATATCTGGTTGGGACTTAACAACTGAGAGGGGAAAATATATATATATCTTCAAGGACTGGAGGTGTTGCAAACCAGCCCTTAGATGGCCTTGGATGGTGGATGGAGGCCTTTGTTCTTAGGCCCCGCTCAAGTGGCTCTATCCCCCATTAACCAAAGGGTCTGGGTCCAGGAAAGCGACGGGTATTGAACTCACTCAGGCTTTATGAGAGATAACATCTTTATTCAGTCCTAGACAACAGATGTGGCTGCTAACCATTTACACATTCAGCCCAGCATTCTTGCTTCTTCCTCAGCCATAGCTCTCCATCCAGGTAAATGCCTATTCCTCTCCATCCTGGCCAAAGACCAAAAGGGCCAAAAGACCTTAATCCTCTCTGGTCAAAGTCTTATCTAACCTTTCCAAGACTCCCCTCAGGAATGGGCGGGGTCTTGCAGGTAAGATCAAGTTACCTGGGAAGAATGGGGGGGATGAGGCCACAGTAGGAATAAGAATGGTCACAAGTTGGCAACACAATTGACATGTAAAAACAGCTCATTGTTATTTACTGGATGAGAAGAAAGGGAATAATAAATAAAAAGCACAAAAAAGGGAAACAACAGAGAATAAAAGGTTAGGTACTAGTATGCATATCCTTATAATTAGAACTCAGAATAACCTATCTTCCAAGCCTCAAGTAAAGTTCTTAGAAAAAGTTTCACCATGTAAATCACTTGGGAAAGAAAAAGTGGTTGACTGGGAAGTGGTTGACTGGGAAAGACTGATTCAATGAGAGGAAACCAGTGAAGATCATGTCAGATTGCTTCCTCTGTGCCTTATATTAGGGGTCCTCAAACTTTTTAAACAGGGGGCCAGTTCACTGTCCTTCAGACTGTTGGAGGGCCAGATTATAGTAAAAACAAAAATTATGAACAAATTTCTATGCACACTGCATATATCTTATTTAGAAGTGAAGAAACAAAATGGGAATAAATACAATATGTGGCCCGTGGGCCGTAGTTTGAAGACCATTGAAATAGAAGATGAAGCTTTCCCATAAAATGGAGGAGTTGAAGTACAGCACTTTGGAAGAGTTACTTAACCTTCTTATTTCTTAGTTTATTGCCTGTAAAGTGCAGAAAATACTATGAACCTGAAAGCCCATTACCTAAATGAATGAAGAGTAGAACTTGAACAGAGATAACAAAATAAATAAAATGTATTTTATAAATAAAAGCGAACTAACAGCAAAATTAGAACAGCGAATTAATTTTTATGGGCAACTGAGCCTAATTCCACTAGGAACTCTCTGAAAACCCAATTTAAATGTACCAAAGAATAATAGCACCTTGGTGTAGGAATACAGAGCATTTCCACTAAGTCTTGTGTACTGATTGTGGGTTACTCTTCCTAGTCCACCAGTTTTCTCTGTGTTATGAGTGAGCAAGTTCTAAACACCCAAAGTATCAAAGTGAAGCAGACCCTTTGCGAGGTGGGGAGATATTAATGTTTTACAAGCTAGAAACTGCAACTGAACGTAATCCTAGAGGTGGGAAGAGGAAAAACAGGATAGGGCACCACCATCATAATATACATATGTTTATTGTATTTGTATCTAGGAGCAAAGTTTAACAACAGAACAACAACAAAAAGCCAGGTTGCCACAATTTGGTTTGTAAGTTAAGGTAGTAGAATGGCCAATACATCTGTGAGCGTGACTCGTGTACTAAATGTTTTACAGATTCATTAAAGATGCATTACTGTAGCCTCTGGGAGCTATGCATTCTCTAGGAGAAAAGGAAACTACTCTTTGCTCTTCGCTAGAGCATCACCCATTCCCAGGCTTTGCACTTGCAAAGGTGTGTTACCATTTTGCTGTATAAGGAGAGTGCTTACTCTGTGGCTGTGTATTCCTCCCTCAACAATACTTATCATCCCCAGTCCCAGATGACTGTGAAACAAAAAGCCTCAAAATTAGATCCCTGAGAAAAGTCCTTTCCTTTTATACAAATAGACCTCAGCCATTCATAACCTCCTATCCCAGGTACATCTGGGAGCTAGCTTTTATTCCCAATAATGTCAGCTTCTAACAATGGCCTTGATCTTATTCTGGGGCCAAGTGGGTTCTTTACACAGTCTTATTTAAGGTGTTTCCCCAGAGGAAAACCCAATTTTCTTTGTAGTCTTCTTTCACATCTAATATGAAAACATCCCACAGCTTACCTTCAGATTTTCATTAGCTCCAGTCTCATGCCAGTGGAAGGCAAGAGAAGTAGCGGGGAGATGAGGACTAAAATACTGAAGTAGGAAAGTAACTATTCACTATTTGTAGATTGTATGGACCATTATTTTATTCTGAGTCTAAGGATAAGTCATGTCCAGGCTTTACGTAAAAGGCCACTAAGATCTCTTGCTGCTGTATTGTAAATATGCCAAAGGGCCCAAAGGTAGAAAACAGAAATCTAAATCTTGAGCAACTTTGTTGACAATAAGCCAGTCAAAACCCACCATTAGGTAGACATGTAGTTAGAGTTGTGGGTAGGGCCCTGACAGCATGAAAAAAGCTAGAGAGATTTTAACTAGGGCCACTGATTTACCTAGCATTCAAACCAAATTCCTGGTAGAGCAGCACCAAAGACAAATTTATGTGAGGAAAAAGCTACAACTAGTTTTATGTTTTCCTGCCAGCTTTCTTCCTTTGTGACTGCTGAGGAGAACAAGACAAGTGACTCCTGAAAAAGCTGACTCATTATACCATCAATGTATTTTCCCATTTCACAATCAGAACCACTAGCAGAACCACCATGACAATTTATAATTGCCATAACAACCCAGGAGAGTGATGAAATATGGTCATAACCACATACCCCAAATATTGCCACTGATTTGAAGTGGAAATAGGAAAGGCAGAAGTTCCAAAGCATAAGAAAAAGGTGAAGCAAAGACAGCTTTGGTGTTTCTCTTGGCCCCTCTTTCCTCTGTTTGCTATTTTCTCTCTCTCTCTTTTTTTTTTTTTTTACCAAAATGAATAACAAATCTTCACAGTAATTAAACTTCACTTCAATCCTAGAAGAGTGATTACTTCCTTTATCTTTTTAAATAAATCTTGCTCTAGGGCCCGGAGAGATAGCACAGTGGTGTTTGCCTTGCAAGCAGCCGATCCAGGACCAAAAGTGTTTGGTTCGAATCCCAGTGTCCCATAGGGTCCCCCTTGCCTGCCAGGAGCTATTTCTGAGCAGACAGCCAGGAGTAACCCCTGAGCACTGCCGGGTGTGGCCCAAAAACGAAAAAATAAATAAATAAATAAATAAATAAATAAATAAATAAATAAATAAATCTTGCTCTAACTCATGTTTTATGAAATGTTCCTTGGGACATACATCTTAGTGCTTTTGGAGCTCAAAATATGTTTAATTGTCTTGAGGCTATATTACCTCTCTACTTAATTTGTGTGTGAGCACAAATATGCATGTGCACATGTGTGTAAAAATACACATAGCATAAAATTTGTAACTTTAATTATAACTGTAGAGACCAATGGTTATAAAAAGTAGTCATAATATTTTTGACTATTTCTATCATTCGTCTCCAAACTCCTTCCCTCTTGCAAAACGAAAACTGTGTAATACCCACGAGACACCAACTCACGTTCTCCCCTCAGTCCTTGGCAATATCCATGAAACTTTCTATCTCTGTAGTTTGACTAATCTGGGTATTAATGTAAGTGAATCATACAGCACTTAACTTTTTTAAGAATATGTTTTCAAGGGCCAGAGATATAGCATGAAGGTAGGGCATTTTTCTTGCATGCAGAAGGAGAGTGGTTCGAATCTCGGCATCCCATATGGTTCCCTGAGCCTGCTAGGAAAGGAAGGAAAGGAAGGAAAGAAAGAAGGAAAGAAGGAAAGAGAAAGAAAAAAAGAAAGAAAGAAAGAAAGAAAGAAAGAAAGAAAGAAAGAAAGAAAGAAAGAAAGAAAGAAGGAAAGAGAAAGAAAGAAAGAAAGAAGAAAGAAAGAAGGAAAGAAAGAAGAAAGAAAGAAAAAAGAAGGAAAGAGAAAGAAAGAGAAAGAAAGAAAGAAAGAAAGAAAGAGAGAAGAAAGAAGAGAAAGAAAGAAAGAAAGAAGAAAGAGAAAGAAAGAAAGAGAAAGAAAGAAAGAAGAAAGAAAGATAGAAGAAGAAAGAAAG
The DNA here is from genome assembly GCF_024139225.1 of Suncus etruscus. Taxonomy (NCBI): domain Eukaryota; kingdom Metazoa; phylum Chordata; class Mammalia; order Eulipotyphla; family Soricidae; genus Suncus; species Suncus etruscus. Next base: position 40,652,120 of record NC_064866.1, on the reverse strand, counting down.
AAAGAAAGAGAAAGAAAGAAAGAGAGAAGAAGAAAGAAAGAAAGAAAGAAAGAAAGAAAAAGAAAGAAAGAAGAAAGAGAAAAGAAAGAAAGAAAGAAGAAAGAAAGATAGATAGAAGAAAAAGAAAGAAAGAAAGAAAGAAAGAGAGAAAGAGGAAGAAAGAAGAAAGAAAGAAGAAAGAAAGAAGAAGAAAAAGAAAGAAAGAAGAAAGAAAAGAAAGAAAGAAAGAAAGAAAAAGAAAGAAAGAAAGAAGAAAGAAAAAAGAAAGAAAAGAAAAAGAAAGAAAGAAAGAACGACAAGAAGGAAGGAAGGAAGGAAGGAAGGAAGGAAGGAAGGAAGGAAGGAAGGAAGAAAGGAAGGAAGGAAGGAAGGAAGGAAGGAAGGAAGGAAGGAAGGACAAGAAGGAAGGAAGGACAAGAAGGAAGGAAGGACAAGAAGGAAGGAAGGACAAGAAGGAAGGAAGGAAGGAAGGAAGGAAGGAAGGAAGGAAGGAAGGAAGGAAGGAAGGAAGGAAGGAAGGAAGGAAGGAAGGAAATGTTAACTACAAGCCAGGAGCTGTAAATACTTTATGTCCATTTAGATCTATTACAAACCTCAATGGTAGCCACTATTGTGAACTCTGTTTTGTAGATGAGAAATAGGAGTGATTGAGTTGATGACTCCTAACTGAAATGTATCGGTCTGGACGCCTGGAACCCTGACCTGCTTCTTTGAAGCTCTGTCCATAACACACTGAATAGGTCTGGATCACAAAGAACACTTCCAGATTATTCTCACAGAAACTATTTGATTCTGCCTCTTTCTCCAACCATCTCTTCCCTTCCTACTGCTTTCTACAAATCTGGCTCTATCTGCCATTTCTTCATGTACCAGGGCTGTTGTTCTAAGCTCCAAATCAGGCGTGGCAATTCCTTCTCCCTACAACACAGTACATGGGCACCCATCAAAATTAATATTCTTTGTCCCCAACCCAACAAGAATCTGAAACTCTGGGGCAGGACAACAACCTAAATTATAACCAGTGTTCCTGAAGATTTCACCAAGGAGTGCTGGGGATCAAATCCAGTGTATCCGGTGCAAGGCAAGTGCATTATCCACTGTATTATTTCTTCAGTCCTAAGACATTCTTTACAGTAGCCACGATCTAGGAACAACACAAGTGCTCAACAACAAATAAGTGAATAAAAAATTGTGTTATATATAGGCCAGAACAATAACACAGTAGGTAGGGTAATTGCTTTGCATGTGGCTGACATGAGTTTGATCCCTGGCATTTCATATGGCTACCTGAGGCCACCAGGAGTGATTCCTGAGTGCAGAGCGAGGAGCAGAGTTAGATGTGACCCAAAATCCAAAACATTTTTTGTGATATATAGATATGAATACACAATGGGATATCTCTCAGGTTATACCTGAGAAAAGATGACATTTTGCTAAAACTAGGATTCACATTAAATAAAGTAAGTTAGAAGGACAAATACGGGAAGGTCTCATTCATATTGGAAAATAAAAGGAACATACAATCGACAATTAAAAATAGACCACGAAATCTGCCAACACAACTGAGTCTGCCATATTGAGGTAGATGAGGTTGGGAGGGGTGGGAAGTGGTAGATAAAAAGGAAACTAGGGACAGTTTTGAAGGAATATTGACATCGTGATGGCTGTAATTCAGTAATTCTATGTTCCTAAATCATTAATATTAATATTTTAAATAAACATATTGAGGTATCAATATTTATATGTGTATGATAGATATAAGTAAATACATATGTAACATGTGTAAGCAAATATGTATATGCATATTGCGGTACAAATAAATAGGATACTTCAACAAAAAGTTGAGAAAATATAAAATGAAACTTTGTCTTATAAAAACAAATCACAATTCAGTTACCTTTCTTGAGTCCCCTGCTGGAATGGACAGGCATTCCTTGTCGTTTTTTTTTTTTTTTTCTTTTCTTTTTTTTTAGATTTCCACTGATCCCTATGCCAAGTGATGCTTGGCTCATGCACATTAACACAGGAAAAGGAAATCATCACCTAGTGATTTCATTCTGCCTCTTCAATACTCATAATTACTGTTAGAGCCAGAAAAGGTTTCTCATCTCATTCTGAATCAGTGCTTTGTCATTCTATTCACAGACTCCTTTTTCAGCCCAAAGCATTGGCATTTTTCTTTGATGGGGTTGATTCTGTTTCACTTACCTGAGTTCTTGGTAGGATTAGTATTCCTTTTTTTTTTTTTCTGGAGGATTCAAAGAAAAGTTATGAAGTCTTTTCCTATCTCCGCCCTCTGTATCTTTCACTAAGAACTCATATAAACCCCACAGCTCTGACTTAGCAGTTAATCTTTCTGGCTGTTTAATTTCTTTGAAGTCATTTCTCCTGCTCAGGAGACAGGTAAGTCATATCTGTAGATATTTTAAAGCTCCTTTGGTTCCTGCTCCTTCCCAAAACACAAAGTTAGTCCAAAAATGCATCTTCCGGGCCTGGAGAGATAGCACAGCGGCGTTTGCCTTGCAAGCAGCCGATCCAGGACTTAAGGTGGTTGGTTCAAATCCCGGTGTCCCATATGGTCCCCCGTGCCTGCCAGGAGCTATTTCTGAGCAGACAGCCAGGAGTAACCCCTGAGCACCACCGGGTGTGACCCCAAAACAAACAAACAAAAAAAAATGCATCTTCCCAAACTCAGGATTCCTAGAACTAGATGAGAGGAGTTTCTATCTCCCAATATTGGTATTGCACTTAAATTTAGACTGCTTCTTTCATCACAGACTGTATCTTCCAGTCATTTTCCTTTAAGTGATAGATTAGAATCTTAATACAGTCACCATCTGGGTGATTGGTTTGTCCTTGCCTCTGTGATAAAAGAAACATGACTGTTAATCCAAAGAATTAGAATAAGATTTTAAAAATTGTCCTAAAAGTTGCTGGAATCCAGACATCAGCTAAAATATTCCTAAGTCAAAGGTCAACCAGTCATGGATTTTTGTATTAACTAACTGGACTCCAACCCTGATTATATTCTTTTGGGATTATTTCTTGTTCCAAATATTAATTCCTTCAAGGTATAAAATACAAATAATAAAAATAAATAGGGTTGTTTGGAGGATCAATGGGGGATTACCATAAATAAAATTTCTGTCATATTTGATGGTCATCACTTAGATTCTTTGCTCTTTGATCTGCATTAACTATTCTTGAAATGCCAGTGGTTAATATGGTTTCCCAGACTCTCAAGATGACTCAAGGTGGATTCTTGGCTGCTGCCACTCACCTGCTAAAGATCTGTGGGTAGGTTGTACTGCACCTCCAAACCTCTGGATTTGCTTTAGGAATAGGGATCTTGTGTGTAAAAGAGAGTGAATTGATTGGTCCATTGTAAGTAGGAAGAACATGACATGTGGCACTCATTGGATAGCCCAGATGAGATGGTATCTTAGCTGGAGTCCTCACTTCTTTCTTAAGCAGTATAATCATTCTGGATCTAAATGAACATTTTTCTTTGTTAAGAATTGTGAGAAAGAAAGCTAACTTGGTAGCTAAACTCAAGTTATCCTTGTTAATCGAAAGTAGCAAGTGTATTTCACTAAGGTTCCACCATCCTTCTTTTTCCAGGCCCAATATCAAGGCTCTTGCTGTTAAAATAGGGACTTACCTGAAATCTTTTTTTTCCAGATTTATAGGCAGATTCTTGGTCCATCAGTGACAGCTTTATTTCTGAGCTTCTTTCTCCCTCTGAAGTGTAACTGAATTTATACTTTTCATCAGCCAAAATGCTTTGCAAAATTTAATTATATTTGTTTTTGACATTCCAATTATTTTGGACATTCTGTAACCTATATCAAATATATATATACATATATATATTTGAAGGACAGAAAGGGATTTGGTGAAGTGGAAAAGCAATCTGAGCATCTGAGATACCCTAGTTTAATCCAGGTGTCCCCTTGTGATCATAAATAGGAACCTCTGCATCTGAGCTCAAGTCCTTCTCTTGTAGAATCAGAATATCATGCTCCTTTTATAGAGTTTTTAAAATGGTAAATGACATAAACTAATGATTTACAAACTAGTCGCTCACTAAATTAGACCGTACTATCCTATGTTCTGCAAATTAAACTCAAGAAAGACAGAGGAATAAAAGAAAAGGCTTTACTACTATTACTATGACTAGGACCATTACTATTACTACTTCAACTACCACTACTCCCACCGCCACTACCGCTACCACACCACCATGATCACCATCATCAGCACCACCATCTCTACTACTACTATAATTATTATTTGTTTGGGGGACACACCCAGCAGTTTCCATGGCTTACTCCTAGATCTGTGCTCAAGGATTACTCCTGACAAAATTGGGTAACCAAATGGAGTGCCAGTGATCAAAGTCAGCTTGGCAGCATAGAAGGCAAACATCCAAATTCGTGGACTATATCTCCAGGCCAGGGTTTATCTCTTAAACATTTGTAAATTGGAACGAACACTCTCAAAAATGGGGACAGACTCTGTGGCTAATATGCCATTTTAAAAGAAGGATTTTTTTAGGAAATTTACCAGGAAAAAAGGGTTTTGGGTATTTAAGGTTCTAAATTATGAAAAACAATAATCACTTTGGGGGCATAAATGAGTCTGAGTGATATTAGTTAGACAGGTTTGTACAGACACATTGTTTTGTTTTGTTTTGTTTTGTTCATAGTTACAAAGCTACTGATGATTGAGTTTCGGTCATGCAATGTACCAACACCCATCACTTTATCTGTGTATACTTCATGATATCAATTTCCCCTGTTTCCCTCTGCCTCCAACAGCCTGCTTCTATGGCAATATGAAAGATAATTTCTCTGTGTGTGTGTTTTGCTTTTAGTAAACTTTTAGTCAACTGTGGTTTGCAATACTATTACTGAAAGAACGGATATCTTGAATATCATGATACCTTTGGCCCCTTTCAGTACCCAGTTCTTGTCTAACGTGTTCATTACCAACTCTCTTTGTCATAGTGTTTCCTTCTATGTCCTAAATGCACTCACCTTTCAACCCTGTGGCAAGCATCCTATAAGGAATCAATCTTCCAAGCCCTTATTCCTGTTGTCTTTGGGTAGTATTACTATACTATCTTTATTTTTTATATCCCAGAAAAAAGGGTGGTCATTTAATGCCTATTCCTCTCCCTCTGAGTCATTTCACTCAATGTAATACTCTCCATATTTATCTGTGTATAAGTGAATTTCATTGCTTCTTTTTGATAACAGCTGCATAGTATTCCATTCTATAGGTTAACCATTCTATAGTTTCTTTATCCACTCATATGTTATTGAGCACTTGGGTTGTTTCCAGATTCTGACTGTTGTGAATAATGTTGCAATGAACAAAGGCAGATGCCTTTTAGGTATGTGGACCACTGTTTTGGGCACCTAGGGAATATCATGAGCAATGTTTCTTGATCTTAATGCGAGTTCAATTTCTAAGTCTTTGAGAAATATTGTTTTCCAAAGAGACTGGACAAGTCGACATTGCCACAGGAGTGAATCAAAGTCCCTTTCTCCTTTGGAGATAGCACTAGTTGTTCTTGTTCTTTGTGGAGTGTGCCACAAACTTTGATATTAACTCCTTATCAGAAGTGTTGGGAAAATAATTTATCCCATTCTATAGGCAACCTTTGCATCCTTTGTACCATTTCCTTTGAGGGGCACAAAATATATAAATATTTATATATGTGTACATATATATACATATATACATATATGTATTTATATATGTGTACATATATATGTGTACATATATATATATATATTCAGGCTTGATCCAGTGAAGATTCAGTAACTCTCTATTTTAATGGCTATTGCCAGGAGAGTGAATGTATGTGATGCTTTATTTCTCAAGTCTTAGAAAGGAAAAATATCTTAAAAGAAAAATCTTAGAAAGGAAAATATCAGTGAAAATTGTTCTGTATCTATAGATTTTCTATGAAGTTTGACTCAAAATCTGGTAGAAGTCGAAATACCCAATGACATATAAGTAAAGATGTTGTAATAGGAGGAAAGAGATTTTTAAAAAAGATGTTGGGGCCAGAGTGGTGGCGTAAGCAGTAAGGCATCTGCCTTGCCAGCGCTAGTCTAGGATGGATTGTGGTTCGATCCCCCGGCATCCTATATGGTCCCCCAAGTCTGAAGTGATTTCTGAGTGCATAGCCAGGAGTAACCCCTGAGTGTCACAGGGTGTGGCTCAAAAACTAAAAAAAAAAAATGCTGTGTTGTACATGTACAATGGAATACTAGTGATAAGAAAAGATCAAATCTAACATTTTGCTACAACTTAGATGGAGCAAAGAATGTCAAGTTAAATGAAATAAATTAGAGCAAAGAAGACAAATATAAGACCATCTCACTGTTAGGTGGTACATAAGTAAATAAAATAAAGGAATGGACCATGTATAATTCTTGATTTCTGACAGAAGAACTAAGTTACCAAGTTGAGGAAGTGGACTCAGATGGGGTGGACTTGAAAAGATAGTAGTGTCTTGAGCAATTTGGTGGTAGAAGAGGTTCAGTAACTTTGTTTTGTGTGTTTTGTGTAGGGATCTTGCCTAGCAGTTCAGTGGGCTATGAGCTTAGAAATCACTCCTAGCTGAGCTAACGGGACCAGATGGGGTTCCAGGGATCAAACTCAAGTCAACCACATGCTAGATAATTATCCTACACACCATCTCTACAACTTTAAACTTTCTATGCCTAAAATATAAGTAGTAAACAATTGCCATTCATAGTCCCTTGGCAGTAGTAAATATTTTTAAAAATTGTCTTTTGCCCAAAATAATAAATATCTTCCAAAGTGACATATTTTTGAATACATATTCTGTTTTACTTCAGTACTTTTATTATTGATGTCATAACATTGCATAGTTTCCTTTTATCTGGTATCACCGAGGAAACTGATTCATGAGTGATTAACCAATAGTTGAATAACTACACAATAATTGACATAATGAAAAACGGCTTTTGTACAGCAAATATAATCCTGGTAAGAACTAATTTTTGAGTTGCAATTTTGTCCATGTGGAAAAGATTTGTTTTATTTAGGTTTTGTCACTTGCACAGTCAGGCTAGAAGGAACCCCAGACACTAGCGCTACAGTGTGCTACTGGTAATAAGGATGCCGGAATTTCACAACTGTTTATGAGCTAGTGAAAGTTAAGTAACTTGACCAAGATAACTGGAGGTCATGATCTATTAAAAATTCAAGTCAAACCTGATAAAGTCTAAATCCAGTTCCCTCTTTATACTCCTCTAACCCCACACTAGACAATCTTATATAAGTAGTTCAGGACTGTCAGGGAAGAGACACGGAGGCCTGATTTTCTTAGTCCCCTGAGGAGAAAAAATTCCAGACAGATTTGCTTGCATAAATTACCACAAGCATCCCAATCCCATAAACAAATCTATTACTTCCTCTTCTTTCCAAATTCTTTTCATTTCTTTCTCTGAGGAATTGAATGAAACTGTAAGTGAAAGTGAAAGAGATACGCAAAAACATTACTCATTATTTATCTTAAATTGTACTGAGTGTCTTGAGGTATTTTGTTTGTCAAATCTGGCATCCCTATCTTAAATAAATCGTTAATGTGGCCAATGACAATTAAAAAAAATCTAAAGAAAGAAAAATGCATTTTTCTATAAGAATAAAAACAGTTGATATTATAGTAGTCAAATAATAGATGTTAGCAAGCTTACTCTAAATGGAAGAGACTAATTAGAAAAAATAGAGTCAAAGAAGAGAAATGTGTGTCTGTTGTATAGATATTAACTTTTCTCCTCTGAGTTTATTTCTGTTCATTCCTTCTGCCTTTAATATGATGCTGGACCTGCATGTAGGCATGGAAGAGAAGAGAGAAGAGAATATACATATACATACATACAATATTTGAAAGATTGCATTAGGCTCCATATTTTCTAGTCTCAGTTAATCTTTGTAAAACATCTTCAGGGACAAGGACTACAGTACTGAAGATAAGGCATGTGCCTTGCAAGCAGCCAACTCAGGTTCAATTTTGTGTATCCCCTATGGTCCTCTGAGCGTTGCCATGAATGATTTTTTGTGTGTAGAGTCAGGAGTAACCCTCAATTATTTCTGGGTATGGACCCAAAACTAAAACCGAAACCACAAAAACCCCCACAAAATATCACCAGAGCAGCGCAGCTATGACTCTGTCTCTTTCTCATATAATACTCAGAAGGCTGAAACCATATTAATATAATAGGTAAGGTGTCACAGAAAAGAGTTCTCCGGTTATTTGTAATATCATCCACCAACCCCCAGTACCCCTTTGCCTAAATCATCTCTCTTCCCTTCCTTTGTAAAGCTCTATTTCTCTCTATATGCATTTGTGTGTAAGTGTAACTTGAGAGGAGGTTTGTCTGAATAGATATTCAGTTCCTTTGTCACCAGCCTTCATACAAAGACATACACATTAATCTAAAATATAGTGTATATGTCAGTAGAAAGATACTGAACATTTACTATGTGCCAGACTCTAGATTAAATACTTTGAATTTACTGTGTTAAATTTTTACAAAAATCCTATTACCTAGGTTCTCCTATGCCTATTTTACATAGGAAAATAAGATTCAGAGAATAGGCAAGTTTATAGGAATATAGAATTCCAAGGAGGTCCAGATCTTGTTTTCTTGCAGAAATTGTCTCTGCCCAAAGTAAAATCCAGAAGCACTGCTCATTATCTATCTCCATGTAGTTAAAAAAAGAAAAAGGCAAGTTAAGGGATAGAAAGATAGATTGCTGGGTATTTGCCTTGCATACAGCTGACTAGGATTTGATTTCCTGCACCACACAAGATTTCCTGATCCTTGTCAGGAGTGCTCCTTACTGAGCATAGCTAAGTGTGGCCCCAAAACATAACCAAATAGATAAAACAACTAGAGTCTGTTTCATACAGCTCAAAAAATGATTCTGTCTGAGAACAAGCAGTGTTGGCGGGGATGTGGAGAGAAAGGAACTCTTATCCACTGCTGGTGGGAATGCCGTCTAGTTCAACCTTTATTGAAAGCAATATGGAGATTCCTCCAAAAACTGGAAATCGAGCTCCCATACGACCCAGCTATACCACTCATAGGAATATACCCTAGGAACACAAAAATACAATACAAAAATCCCTTTCTTACACCTATATTCATTGCAGCACTATTTACCATAGCAAGACTCTGGAAACAGCCAAGATACCCTTCAACAGATGAATGGCTAAAGAAACTGTGGTACATATACACAATGGAATATTATGCAGCTGTCAAGAGAGACGAAGTCATGACATTTTCCTATACATGGATGTACATGGAATCTATTATGCTGAGTGAAATAAGTCAGAGAGAGAGAGAAAGATGCAGAATGGTCTCACTCATCTATGGGTTTTAAGAAAAGTGAAAGACATTTTTGCAATAATAATTTTCAGACACAAAAGAGAAAAGAGCTGGAAGTTCCAGCTCACCTCAGGAAGCTCACCACAAAGAGTGATGAGTTTAGTTAGAGAAATAACTCCATTTTGAACTGTCCTAATAATGAGAATGTATGAGGGAAATGGAGAGCCTGTTTAGAGTACAGGCAGGGGTTGGGTGGGGAGGAGGGAGATTTGGGACATTGGTGATGGGAATGTTGCACTGGTGATGGGTGGTGTTCTTTACATGACTGAAACCCAAATGCAATCATGGATGTAATAAAGTTGGTTAAATAAAAAAAATGATTCTGTCTTAGATTGACTACAGAAGTTCCTAAACTCTATCTTGTTCTTGAAAATACTCAGTTGATCAAACCTTTTGTATCCAACGACAGTGCACTTGCTCTGATTTTACTTCCCCTCCATGTCTATTCAATTATCTACCAATTAAATTTTTACTCTTTTGTTTCTTTGTGATACTAGATAGAACCCAGGGCAAGGCACATGTAATACCACTAAGCCATGTCCTCCATTTATGAATTCCTATTTTTTTCCAAATTAGTGAATAATTTTCCAAAATGGATGTCTAATCTTCCAAATTAGACTACATTTTATGGTATATTTTGTTTGTATTGGTTTTGAGGCCATATCCAGAAATGATTACCCGGAAATGTGGGGTTACTCCTGGCTCTAAGGAATGATTTATAACAATGCTGAGAGGTCAGAGTGTGTGGCTCATATAGAAAATGGGCATTGTGTTAATGACTACTCATAGAAACTGTATGGCTAGTAAGAGATAATATGTGTCAAACAATATTCTGTGTGGTTCCTGGATATACAAGAAGTACTCAGCAAAAATTTTACTCAGGTGCTCGCTTTGGCAGCACATATACTAAAATTGGAATGATACAGAGAAGATTAGCATGGCCTCTGCGCAAGAATGACACGGAAATTCTTGAAGCATTCCATATTTTTCATGAATGACTAAAAAAGAAATTTTTTTACTCCTCAATATTTGTAGCCTTAGTTTAATAGTTTTAAATTTCTTGCTGAATCTACACTCTGTTGCCCAGATGAAAGTCTGACTGAACAGCGATGAAGGAGAGGAGTGAAAATGCTTATTCTTTTGTAGAGTAATATTTTTTTCTATTTGTAATTAGCAATGATGATGTTTTTGGAGGGTATTTCTATCTACACAGAGGAAAAAATTCCATGTAGGAGACATTCATACACCTTGAATATGCTCTTTTCATATTCCCAAATTTCCCTCAGTGATACAAGGCCACATGAGTCACCTGGCCTGGGCTGCAAATGAAATGAGTGTTTTTACTTCCTGCTGAAGCATTATGAATTGGAGCATAAATCTCCAGCTGCCTCACTTCTGCAGCTATAATAAAGTGATGACTAAGGAGGCTACAGAGTCTAGCTAGAGAACTACAAAATAGTGGGGAAGCCATTTAACACCAGAGCCCAAGGGGCCGTGTTATGTGAAACAGAAATCCCCTCCAAGTGGTAGTGAATATGGATTGTAAATAAGAAATCAAATTTTACTATTGAATTAAGCCAATTAGTTTGTACAATTAATTTGTTACCAAAGCAAAAAAACTGTGATAGCTTTTACAGATTTATTTCTCTTTGGGGGGTGGAGAGGAGACCACACCAGGAGATGTTCAGGGGTTACTCCTACCTCTGCACTCAGAAATTACTACTGACAGTGCTCAGGGACTATATGAGATGCCATGTGTACAACCCAGGTTGACTAGGATTGAACAGGTCATCAGTATGCAAGGTAAATGCTCTATCTGCTATACTAAATATATGTGTGTATCTATCTATCTATCTATCTATCTATCTATCTATCTATCTATCTATCTAACTATCTATATGTATATATATACTATTGTTCCAGTCACTTTATTTCTCTTTTTAATTTTATTGTTTTAATTTTGTATAAACAGACTGCTTAAGTTTTTCTTAATCTTAATTTAGGTAATGTAATATTAGAGTGTTTGGATATATAGTATTGGCGTTAGATATTACAGGAAGTAAATCACTTGCCTTGAATGTAGCCAACTCTAATAAATCCCTAATTCCTCATATGGTTTCCCAAGCACTGCTGAGTGATCTCTGAGAACAGAGTCAGACATAAGCCTGAACACTTCTAAGTGTAGCCTCGAAAATAAAATAAAGGTTATGGTATCAATAAACAAAATCACTGCACCCCATCACTATCAAAGCACCATGAGCTGCTACCGCTGTCCTTATGTCTCCTCTGATCCTATATTCAGCCACCGACCCCACATCTTCCCTCCCTGTTTGTTAATCATATCTGTAAGCTAGGATTCTAGGACTAGTGTTTGTCATTCTTAATCCTCAAGCAACATTCTTGAGGGCATTCTGTATGAGAATGGTTAGTAATCCAGCCCGTCTTCTCTAGGTCCAGAGTGTCACAAACATGTCAGGTTCACTATGTCACAGATCTCCAGGAAGGCTATGCTTTGTTCTCCTGTGTCTCTTGTCTCTTTGGAACACAGGTGAGTGTGCTCAAGATCTATCTGGCCCATAGACTAGGCTGAGAAATCTACTGTTCTTTAGAGAATCACAGTAGCCTATGCTTCAAGCAGGATTCCTAAATAAGTTTGATGGACATGGCAATACTAAATATTCCACTTCTTGTTTTGCTTCTTGATTTTTTTATATTCAAATTCTAGTTATATTATAGAATTAAATCACCTACCCTGTTGCTATCTTCATCTGGATCATTGTCTTCTTTTTGCTGGGCCCCTAAGAGATATTTCAAAGTTAATTTTCTGCCTCTGTTGTCTCTCCTTGACACATTCTTGACTCACTGCCTGAAAGATTTTTTTTCCATAAATCCTCATTGTTCCAACTTCTTCTCTGATTTCTCTTCTTCTTTGGAGAAATTCTTTAAATTTAACATGCTACAGTCCACCTTATCATCACCGGGTTCTGTAGTTCCCCATATCTTTTATTCTCTGTTTCCATCCCTGTTGACCCTCTCAGTTTTTTAAGGTAGTATATATGACCATTACAGATGCTGTTCTCCTCTTGCTAGCTATACACTAAATACGCCTCAATTAAACCCTACTGATTGTTCATCCTTCAGCTTTCAGATCAATTATATATTTCATGTATTCCAATCACATATATTAGATTAATCTTCCTGATATACAGTCTCAACAATTCCTTCAAGTTCTGTGTTCATTTATAATAATATTCTGGGATCTTCATATCTTTCATATCTGCCTTCCTAATTAGTCTCCATAAGGATAGATTTTGTCCATTTCTTTATCATAGCATTGTCAGCATATAATATATAAAATACCAAGTAATGTCTAGGCACTTAATAGCATCATAAATCATTAATATCATTATAGTAGATTAACGATTATCTAATGATTAGTTGAACGAATGATGAAACTACCTGTGATATTTCACCATTTCACATCCTAATGTTTCCCCTTATAAAATTGGAATAACATTTTTTTCTGTGATGCTATGTCTAGGAAATAACTTTTCTGATGGAAACTTTTCAACTTCACCAGCTTTCATTAAAGGAGAGAGCAAAAAGGAAAGAAATATGATGTTCGTACCTACAACAGGTAAAGGGATGGGTACTTTCAGCCTATTTTAGCTTGCAAAATTCTTAGAAAGCAGCCTTCTATGTGAAAGGGAGATTGTGTCAACCATACGTTCTAAATTCTAGTAATATTTCCTTTGAGCTCTGATTCAACCTATGAATTTCCATTATTTTATTAAGTTAACTAAGACTGTTAACAATTCTATTAACAATAATGATTTTATAGTGGAAAGTATTGCAATTGGCCACCATCAATTTTCTGATGGTTCTCTTTCTTTGCCATTTTGTTTTTGTTTTGGGGACTCACCTAATGGCTTACTGATGGCTCTGTGCTCAGAAATCACTCCTGGTGGGACTCAAAGATTGAACATGGTTGCTAGCAATTAAATCATGGCAAGATAAGTGCCCAGTTTCTGTACTCTCTCTCTGGCCCTGCCTATTTGTGACTTGTTTTTGTTTTATTTTTTTTTTTACTTTTTTTTGAGGGGTCACATCCAGTGATGCTCAGGGGTTACTCTTGGCTTTGCACTCAGGAATTACCCTTGGTGGTGTTAGGGGGCCAGATAGGGTGCTGGAGATTGAACCCTGGTTGGTTGCTTGCAAGACAAGTGACCTACCCTCTGTTCTATTGCTCCAGCACTGCCTATTTGTTTTTGAGGATGTAAATATCTCTGTACTGAGAATAGGAATGCATTAAAACACAAAAGACACACAAAATTTTGGGGCCAGGGGCTGGAGAGATAGCATGGAGGTAGAGTATTTGTCTTGCATGCAGAAGGATGGTGGTTCGATTTCTGGCAACCCATATGGTCCCCCAAGCCTGCCAGGAGCAATTTCTGAGCACAGAGTCAGAAGTAACCCCTGAGCACTGCCGGGTGTGACCCAAACCAAAAAAGATTCTGGGGCCAGGCATCTTTTTTTGTCTTTTGAGTAAACAAGTAGAGTAATTTTATGCTTTTTCCCCCCTTTTGTGGAAGATGGGATTATTCTTCACATATACTATTTTTATTCAATACATCTTGTTTATTTATTTTATTTTAAATAATATCTTTAGTTGAGCACCATGATTACAAACATGTTTTCAGTTGGGTGTCAGTCATAAAAAGAATGCCCCTCCTTCTCCAGTGCAACATTCCCACCACCAATATCTCCATCTGCCTCCTCCCCTACCCGCTTTCTTTAACTTGGTTTAAAATTCAAAACAGAGAACCAAATACATAGAGTTAAAATTATTCCTCAGTTGACCATATTCCTTAATAGATACATATTGGACCAATTTCTTGTGAATAAGTAGGGTACATTAGCTGTCCACTATTTTATTTGAAAGCTGCTCCTATCTAGTCTCTTACTCAGAAAACTGTTTTTTAGCATTTTTAAGTGCACCATGAGTTTGCAATCATATATCCCTTGGGAAAGGGTAGGATGCTCAATATAGGTCCTGATTTGCAAATTATAGGAATTCTGAAGCATGAAGTCTTCCTGACCCTAGCGATCCCTGCCCTATTTCTCATGGAAATCTTTACATTCTGGACAAGTGATAGGCAAGAACTTTAGCATCTTTCATAGATCCTATTGCAACTGCCTCAGAGTAAATTGCTCCCAGAGAGAGCTATTCACTCACCAGCCCTGTTGGAAAGGAGCCAGAGCATTCCAAGCCAGAGAATACGTTATCAGTTTTGATTTCTGTTATATGTTATCGATTTTGCTCCCTGTTGTGTTTAAAGTCTCTCCAGGAGTCATGTCATAGACTGAGATCCACTGACTCTAACACTCAGCCAAAGCTCTGATATTTAACTTGATCACTGGTTAAAAAAAAAAAACAGCCAAATTGATGAAGGAAGCAACATCTGCCTGGACCCAAGTTTCAACAAGGTGTTCAAAGAGCAAAACTACTTAAATTTATTCATTTGCTTAAATATTCATCCACAGATGAATATAGAAAAAATAGAAAATACATGCACTGAAATACCAGTGAGCCATATTAACAACTTTTAGACATTGAGATCAAAATAGTGGTGATCCGAAAGAAGTGAGGAAACTGGATGAGTAAAAGTGTCAATTATATACAGATGGGTAGAAATTAGCCTTTTGGTGATGAGAGCAAATGTAAATTTAGAAGTTCTTTAATTTATATTCAAATTATATTTGAGCTTAAATTTTTAATATGTAGGTGCCAGAGAGATAGCACCGAGGTAGAGTGCTTGCCTTGCAAACAGCTGACCCAGGACAGACTGTGGTTTGAATCCCAGCATCCCATATGGTCCCTGAGCCTGCCAGGAGTGATTTCTGAGCACTGATCCAGGAATAACCCCTGAGCACTGCCAGGTGTTGCCCAAAAACCAAAACAAAATTTAATATTGAATTGTTATTGTAAGCACAATTAATTACAATATTGCTAACAATAGGATTTTATACAGATAATATTTTAGCACCACACTTTCTACCAGTTTTCCTCCCATTCAACCTACAGATCCTCCATGGTGAGCTCAGTTCTATAGATCAGTTCTTAGGTTCCATGGTCCTTCGTCATTTGTTAATATTCTTGTGTTTCTTTATGTCACCTATGTGAGGGAGGTCATGGTTTACAAAACTATTCATGCTTTTAAGATACAATTTTATACCTCTTCAAAATATGTGACCTTATCATACGCCAAAGTATTAATATACTACCACAAATATTTGTTGAAGTTCAATCATTCCTCCCACCAGCTTGCCAGCCCTATACTGGCAACCTCTTTCTGTAGCTAGAGTTCAAGGGCTTTGTCCATTGATGTTCTGCCTTTTTATTTAGAGTTCATTATATGAGTGAAATCACAGGATATTTGTTTTTCTCTTTCTTATCTCACTACCTTCTATCCATAGAAGTGACAATAGTGACAATAGACAAGATTTATTTCTTCTTATAGAAGAATGGGATTGCATTGTGTAATATGCATTTGTCCATGCATATGATGTTTGTTTATTAAGGAAGTTTTAAGTTGTGGGAGTCCATATATTTCTATGATACTGCATCATTCATGGAAAGTTTTCTTTCAGTGTCTGGAAATAAAGAAGTGAAGAAGGAAAATGATGAAGTTTTTCTTGATGCAACAGGTAACTGGACTAGTCCTAACCTTAACTTACTTGATAATATTGTAATTTAGTAATGTGTTTTTCAGCATCTTGATGGCTTTTTGTTTCAGTCATTTCTTTATTTTATTAGAGTTGGATAGTAGAGGGATTAAGGCACTGGTCTCATATGTGGCCGGTCCTAATTGGATCCCCTGAAAATTACTAGAAGTGATTGATGACCACGAGCAAGGAGTAAGCCCTAAACACTGCTGAGTGTGGACCCCAAAACAAAACTAAACTAAATTAAATTAAAACAACTTTAAAAAATTATAGTGTAGTCTATGTGTTTAGCATAACATTGACCTTCATGGCATTGGTATACATAGTAGTTACTTAACCATCACCAAAATGCCAATGACTGCTCCCCACATGCCCTTGATTCACCTCCACTCCACTTACTCCCCCCAATCTGATCATCTTGAGTTGTACTCCAGAGTTTGTTCACAATTGATAGTTCCTATCATTGTTATGACTTACTTTGCTTCCCATAAAATTAACAGAAAGAGCTTTAATTATCAGAATGTAAAGTGAAAAAAAATCATTACAAAGTATTACTGAGTGATAGCACAGTACCTTGGGTGCGGCCAACCCAGGACAGCTCCTGATTTGATTTCCGGCATCCATATGGTCCCCTGAGCCTGCCAGAAGCGATTTCTAAGAGCAGAGCTAGGAGTAACCCCTGGGCACTGCCAGGTGTGACCCAAAAAATCAACAAAACAAACAAACAAACAAAAGGGCTGCTATCTGGGATCTCAGCTTTATGTAATTTCCTCAAAGAAGCTTTCTCCTTTCTCCTTGACCGGGTTTGATGCCCTAAAAGAGATGTTCTCAGCATTATTCTACCTGGGTTTCTGTTCCTTGTCAGCATAGGCATGAATCTCTTTCCTGCCACCCAACCCACAGACAGTAGACTCCACTAAGGTGGGAGTCCATAAAACCTAATAAATTGCTTGATCTTCAGTGAGTAAACTGGCACGCAAAGTTTTTTTCTGACTTTTTCTTCTTTAATTGCATGAATGTTGGTAAGTAGAAAAGGGCCTGACATATTGGAATAGATGCTGCTTCTTAGGAAGTAGTTTCTACGCCCTTTGTGCAAGGGCTTATTGTATATATTTAGGCAAGTTTCCTCTCCTTTCAGAGTCTATTTCATGACACAATAAAGATATGAGGAAGATTAGATCCACTGCCTGAGAATCACAATGATTATTTATTAAAATGTACATTTCTAGACCATGCCCAACCCAAGGAATTTCTAGAAGATATCTAAAATATACTTTTTCATTATTTTTCTTGTAATCTTCATGGTTATTAAACCTGAAAGTGGAGGCTTTTGAAGCTTCTCTAGCACTGTAGTTTAGGACTGAAAGTTTTTATTTCTCTCCCCAGTGTCAGACCTTAGAAAAAAGATGAAGGAAAAGAAGTGGTATTTCTCAACACTCCCATACTCCAGTTTTCCAGAGGTGGCCAGCAACTGACCTCTCCCCTCTGAACTACATACATTCCAAATATACACAGCAGGGATATGAGCATTTTGATAATATCCATCTAGTTTTATCTGCACAATAATCGAAACAATAAGTAAAAGTTGAGGAGCTGGGAGATTACGCAGTAGATAATAGCTACTGCCTTGCAAGCATTCTAGCTTCATACTTGATTCTCTGTATTCCTCTCATGCACCCAGCCCAATCTTTGCTGCTCTGCTATTTGGACCCAGCAGCTCTTCTATTGAGATTCCAGCACAGCACAACTGTCTATTTTCACTACAGCCAGGTGTGTGTAAGCCACAATGGAAGGGCAAACCCATATGAGCACATGACCCAACGTACAGTATGACTATCTGATCTGATTTTCTATCCCAGACAAT